>NC_026475.1:1523007-1682931 GCF_000240135.3 Fusarium graminearum PH-1 | reverse complement strand
ATGCAGTTAAGTTGATCGCTCTCGGATACAGGTTGGCTGTGCATGTGTGGCGCACGCGTGTCGTATAGCCACATGAACCTGGACAGGCCTGACAGGGGAGCTTCAAGGTCATGGTAACCCAGCCTGCCTAACATACCTTACCTTAGTACTCTAGCTCAGCCCCGCTACGTCCTTCGCCGCTCGTTCGTCATCTGGTAGAGAAGAAGCTGGAAGGAAGCCTGTTTAAACACTCGTTTACCTTAACTTGCTTTATTTGCAACTTCTCAGGAGCTTATTTTATTAGGTGAAATATACACCAGTCAATAGGTATATCTACAAAGACGTCTACGACGTAAGATAACAGTCTACAGTGCATTCTAAGGCTCCCGTCTACCAGATCGGTTCAAGTGACGTGCCTGTGGAGTGCGACGGCCGACGTAACCCAGGGTCTTGGTACAGGGACATCTTCATCTCGCATCACTGTCTCCAACGTATTCCCAAACTTAACTGCAACTCTGTCGCTTCTGTTGGCCCTCTTCCTTCTGCCATACGATCTATATCCGCACAAGATCCCCAAGGCTTCTAGCCAACAAATACCCCACGCGCCCCTACCGCGTTGACTTACTTTCCCCGCCGCCTGTCGACAAACGATACCCAACTCACCCACCATGTTCCGAGCCTCAGCAGCAGGTCCCTACGACGATGTCGTCAGTACGTTATGCCCCTCTCATTCTTGCCAAACTGAGCGAGCAGGCTGCCTTTAGTCAGCGCTCGTTCCTTTGTGTCTGTTCGTGCGACTAACCCCAGCATAGTCAAGGCCACCGACGAGAACCTCACATCCGAAGATTGGGGTGCCATTATCGAGGTCTGCGATAAAGTAAGCAACGATCAGAATGGCGCCAAGGAGGCTGTCCAGAGTATCATCAGACGTCTCGCGCATCGCAATGCCAACGTCCAGCTTTACACTCTTGAGGTACGACACAGTCCTACTTTCTGCCATCAGAATTCGTCTGCTAACCCCAGATCAGCTTGCGCATGCGCTCGCCCAGAACTGCGGAAAGAGCATGCATCGCGAACTGTCCAGCCGTGCCTTCACAGACGCCCTTCTTCGCCTGACCAACGACCGCAACACCCACACACAAGTCAAGTCAAAGATTATTGAGCACATGAAGAGTTGGACCGATATGTTCAACAATGACCCTGAGCTGGGTATCATGGGTGATGCCTACCACCGTGCCACACGAAGCAACCCGAACCTTCAGCCCCCAAGCGCTCCTCAAAAACAGGGCCTTACCGATGTCGATCGCCAGAAGGAGGAGGAAGAACTGCAAATGGCGCTCACGCTTAGTCTCCAAGAAGAGGAGCGCAAGAAGACTGCTGCCACCAGTCCAGGGGTGCAAGCTGGTCCCAGCAACCAGACAGAGAGTCCTGCTCCCCCAGCGCCAGCCGGCACCACAGCTGCGACAGTGAGCCGAGTGCGTGCTCTCTTCGACTTTGCACCCTCTGAGCCTGGCGAGCTTGAATTCAAGAAGGGCGACGTGATTGCTGTTCTCGAAAGTGTCTACAAAGATTGGTGGCGAGGCTCCCTCAGGGGCAAGACTGGTATCTTTCCACTCAACTACGTTGAGAAGCTTACCGATCCCACCGCGGATGAGCTTCAGCGTGAGGCTCAGATGGAGGCTGAGGTGTTTGCCGAGATCAAGAACGTCGAGAAGCTTCTCACATTGCTCAGCACTTCTAACACAGCGCCTCGAGAGGAGGACAACGAGGAGATTTCCGTACGTTTCAACTGTTGCGCATTAAGTGGATGGACCGAGCTAACATAGTTTCTAGAAGCTGTACCACCAGACACTCGCTATTCGACCAAAGCTCATCAAATTGATTGAGAAGTATTCTCAGAAGAAAGGTCAGTATGGGAGTATTGCTTGTGTGGCACGCGACTAACGATAACTAGACGACTTTACACAATTGAACGAAAAGTTCATCAAAGCTCGACGGGACTACGAGGCTTTGTTGGAGTCTTCTATGGCTCATCCTCCCCAGCACAACTACCAGCAGTATGCTATGCGCCCAGCTCCTGGCCAAGGTTATCCCCAAGCTGGCGGATATCCTCCCCAAGGAGCACCGCCTCAGGACCCATCACGGTACTACACGCCTGGTCCTGGAGGTTAGTAACCTTTCTAAAAAATCGACATGCAAAGCTCATCTGACCGTATCTTAGAGCAACCTCCATACCAGGCTTCGTCTCCTCCCCCTAACTTCCAGAACCAACCCCCAGGCCAACCAGCTCCCTTTTATGTAGCAGGAGCTGAAGTGCCCGCTGGCTCTCAACCTTATCCTCCTAGGAATGAATCTCCTTCCAACGGCAAACAACCCGCCCCTATCAACACCTCGACACCTGGCCAGAACTTCAACCCTTACAATCAAGCTCAGAGCAATAACCCGTATGGTCAAGCGCCTATGGGAGGTCGACCTGGAAGCACATATGGAGCCCAGGAGCTGGCCACTTCTGTTTACGACTCACCTATTGCAACCAACAACCCACAACCGCTTGCCCCGTCTGCCACATTCTCTAGTTCAGTGTATTCTCCCGAAGAACCCAACGAGAACGCCACTGCACCACCTTCTGGCCCCTACGGTGGACACCAACAACAGCCACAGCAATATCAGAGTTACAACCCTTCACAGGCTCCCCCTATGCCCACAGGGTCGGCTCCGCCTCCGCCTCAGAGTGTTATGACTCCTCCCCCTCTGCAGCCTGGAAACGCTGCCGGATATGATGCTCGCCACGGTCTCCCCAGCCAAGGCGGCGGTGGTGGACAGAACCAGTACAAGCCATATGTCCCTCCTGGTGATGGTCCCTCGGCTCCAGCACCAGACAGTTACTACCAAAGTGGCGGGGTTTATTAGAGACGCGGCTACCCGTCAAGGACAGTCGACTTTTACTATAGCTTTCAATAACCAGCCTTGCACTTTTTTACAGCTGTGAGCTTTTCTATTCCACTTGTTTTTGGTAATTCATGCAACACGTAACCATATGCTTTTGTTTGAATTCGCTGGACATGGTGAACTTTGCTATATGTTTGGGATACCAGGGTCAAGGTGAGGTCGAAACCACAACGGGCCCATGAGGATAGGTAGATAGCAGGAAATCCAACTTTTATAAAGTCTTGTTTATATGGGCAATTAAGCTCAGTGATGACTTGTAACAGAGCCGGACTATATCTCCCTATTGGTAAATAGCCGTTCCGTTTTACAACCTGAAACCTTGACCGTCACGCCCCTGTAACAGTCCCTTTTTTTTGCCGCCTCCCGACCCATTTTCCCCCCGTCTCGATTTCCCTACCTCCTCTCTCTTCACTTCCCTTCACTAAACTTGACCAAAAATAAATTAATTCACCTTCTTTCGAAAAGCCCTTGCCGGCCATTTTTTTTAATTCAATTCTTATTCTCTTGTGTTTCAGCTGGTTCTGTAACTTCAAGCGTCTTTCTCTATCTCTTATTCCCCACAATATCTTGTCTCTTGAGTATCTCTTCAAGCATCACGCCACTGCGTATTAAACCTCGTCACAATGAAGACTACAATCTTTGTCACGCTTCTTTCTGCTGCTGCGTCTATCGTCAGCGCCGGCATCGTCGTTACGCCTGTGTTTTTTGACCAGATTGTTGAGAAGCTCTCTGGTGATTGTCCCTTTGGCGTTGTCACACCTCAGGGCTGCGCGTAAGTATTCGCTTTCCATGTTGGGCTTCTTATCATGGTACTAACTCTTCAACAGTCGTCAGCGTGGTTAGAGGGTCAGGTCACGGAGTGGAAAAGAAGTATTTTGTTACGGGATAGACCCAGGTCTAAGGAACTGTTCAACTTGGGCGTGCCATTCTTTGATGGACGAAGAAATAATACCATTCAAGCGTGTCTTTTATTTACAACATACTCGGAGAACTTGCATGATGTGTGAATAATACGATGGAGAGTCGATTCAGTACTCGATACGGTCTCTTCTCCTATGATCCTTCATGAAAGCTGATGTTGTCCTGCATACTTATCGAGCCTCAGTTCTTACAACACAGATATCCTTCGTCATACTAGACATATCCTTCCATCGTAAATTCTCCTAGAAGCTAGTAATAAGCGAGGCCTCAACTGTCAAAACTATCCTCGTTCCGCATATCGTATGTCGCTTGCTTCAATGTTAGCATCACTGACCTCGGGTATTAGCTTATGAAAGTCTTTCTTCCAAAGACACTTTGCGTGTCTAACCCCATTGCTCATACAGAATACTCGCAGGAAGTCGTCAGCCCAGGTGTGTAGAAACAAGGGACAGACATCGACTCGACATATTTGATGAATCTTCTTAGGCAGATATTGGACTTGCAACAGGAGTGCCTGGACACAATGTTGTCTTGTAGTGTCCTGTAGGCATTCAACGACCCACCAAATAATATTCGAATTGTTCAAGAAGCATACGGCAACTTGCTACTACTAGATTCAATGATCATCCAACATGATGCTATCGTTCTTTCTCTTGACACAGTTGACAGTATGTAGTAACAGGAATCGAGTTCACGAGTAGTCACCAACACTCCGAGGCTAGGTCCCATATCGCCGCTCATGAGGTCACATCCCTCCGTCGCATCGTCTGAACAAGAAATGTAGCAGATAATATTCCAGTTACTCTGTTAATCGACAGCCCGTACTGTTTCTCCGTTCAAAGAGATGATAGTCACTGTTTCGAGAAGTGGATAGAGGAAGAGAACCGAGATGTCTTTCTTGACCAGAGAAAGGAACTGATCAACGTCACGTTAACTTCGGACAGTCTCAATAATTGCATGCTCTTTATTTAGAATCGCACCAACAAATATTTATCTCACACCCATAAGGACTTTGTTATCATTACATGGGCATGGCACGCCGCGCAATGCCGATGAACAAAACTCTTCCACTAACACAATATGTCTATAAACCCTCACATATCCATTCACATTATACTATGAACCAGAGACTGAGACTATAAAGCAACTCTGTTTTATTTTAGGCCCTTTTCATGCAACTTCAATTCGTGACAGCAATTCCCTTTCACCTGACTCACGCTGCCCAACACCAGCGTCTACAATGAAACTCTTAGGTTTGGGTGACGATATTCTGGTTTCATATCAAATCTGTAACGAGGTTACTAAAATAACTGTTTTGTCCACCCCGCACTATCTTCGTCCGGTTCCAATGTAGATTGTAAGAGAAGTCTCATGAAAAAGAGGCATTCACAGCACAATGCACAGCACTAGAGCAGTTTTAGAGTGACCGATTCTTATTCAACTAATAAACAACACATCTTGAAGTGCATTCACCCCCAAGTCCTAATATCCTATCATCACATTGTCCATAGGCGGGCAGATGAAAACCCAAACCCTTCTCTAACTAGTAGCCAGATACCCAAACTCCATCCTCATTAATCTTCTGGCCGAATATTGTAATATTTTTCGACTCAAGAACCACCACCGGGTACTCACACCGAAAACCTCCAGGGCCTTGGTCAAGTAGAATGGCTCTGCCTGTGTCTCTATAAACTCATCATTGTCTTCATGCGTCCGTAGTTGTGCTGTTGGCAGCGCCATCTGTTGAAGCAGCGTTGAAGCCTCCGAAACGACCGCGACCGCCGCGTCCGAAACGGCCGCCTCCTTGACCACCTTGACCTCCTTGACCACCCTGGCCCCCTTGACCTCCGTTTTGATCACCACCTTGGCCTGCGTTTTGATCTCCACCTTGGTCACCGGCGTTCTGGTCACCACCTTGGCCTGCGTTTTGATCTCCACCTTGGTCACCAGCGTTTTGGTCACCACCTTGGCCTGCGTTTTGATCTCCACCTTGGTCACCAGCGTTTTGGTCAGCGTTTTGATCGCCGCCCTGACCTCCGTTCTGGTCACCACCTTGGCCTGCGTTTTGATCGCCACCTTGACCACCTTGGTCACCACCTTGGCCACCGTTCTGGTCACCTCCCTGACCGTTGTTCTGATCGCCGCCCTGGCCTCCTTGACCACCTTGACCACCGTTCTGGTCACCTCCCTGGCCATTGTTCTGATCGCCGCCCTGGCCACCTTGACCACCTTGACCACCGTCTTGGCCGCCATTGTTGTTACCGCCGTTGTTACCACCGCCGCCGCCGCCATTGCCTCCGACAGTGATACGGATACAATCATCCTGAGCTCCTCGCTGAGCAACAGGCATGAGGACAGGCTGATGGTTGGATGCGGCAGACATACTGCAGATACGGTAGTTTCCATCAGGAAGGCCACCCTCAACAGAGGCAGTGAGAAGACCCTGGCCGTTACCAGCATCGTTGATACCCTTGAAGAAGGCAAAGACTGAAGGGTCAAGAGGTTGTTTAGGGTTCAAGTCATTGCCAGTATCTTGAACTGTGACATGGGTGTGACCGATAATGTTACCACCACCATCAAGATCCTGGGGAGCTGAATAGTAGGTGTTTGTTGCGTTGGTGAATGAACCAGGCGCAAAGTTGATAAACTGCACCGAGATGTCAAAGTTCTGGTTGGCTTGGATGTTGTCACCGTTCTGAGGCGATGTGAAGACAGAGGAAACCATCTTGTTGGCTGCAGGGATCTTTCCCATTGCTGGAGGAAGGGTTAATACAGGATGAGCAGGAAGGATATGCCATTACTTACGGATACCGTTACATGAGCCATCTCGGTTTTGCTCTCCGTTGGTGAGTGTTTGGCCAGCACAGAAGTTGATGAAGTTGTTGTCGTCTCTGCATTGTGTTAGTGATCTGTATCTGTCTTCACAGTGTTATTGGTTAACACTTACGTTGCCGAAGCTGCTTGCTCATCCGAACCGGGCTGGTTACCATCCTGCTGTGATCCGGTCTGTACGGCGTTGCCTTGGAGAGTGTTGCCACCGCCGCCGCCGTTGTTGCCGCCGTTGTTACCTCCGTTGTTGCCGCCATTACCGCCGTTGTTGCCTCCGTTGTTGCCGCCGTTGTTGCCGCCGTTGTTGCCTCCGTTGTTGCCGCCGCCGCCACCACCAAATTGTCGTCGTTGGAGTGCGCGAGCCAAGGGGTGTCGTCGTTGAACCACAGCAGCGTCTGCAATGACAGACATGCTCAAAAGAGCCACCATTACACCTTTCAGCTGCATCTTGAATAAGATTATACTGGAACTGTCTTGTAGAAGGAAAGGGGATGATAGAAAGGCTGAAGGAAAATAAAGCGTTGTCTAAAAGTTTCCGAACGGTACCAGACCAATTCGAAATAAAGATAAAAGAATGGTCACAGACACAAAATAATTTCAACTAGGGCCTCAAAGGAACGAATGGGAGAAAAGAGACTACCAGAGCTGAAGAGAGAGTAAGAAGATGGTTCGATTGTAGGACGGTGGGACGAGGGTTTAAAGCCTTGTGGAAAACTGGAGTTATCATCTAGAGATGATATCGGAAACGAAGTTGCCGAGCAAGATGCTTGCTTCCATTATGACAATCCCAGACAATTCAACGTCTCGGGCTCGCACATCAGACCGGATGGAATTCTGGGCGGTCGAGGGGGGACTCCATGAGCAAGGTCGAGGCTCGAAGCAAACAACGAGCTCTCGCTTGTTCGGCAAGGGCAGTCCTGGCAGGGCCAAGGGGTAGAGGCCAAGAACAAGCGATCAAACTTGATGAGAAACACCAAGAGAAAGCATCGCGGGACAGAGAGACAGCACTAGCTGTGTTTGAGAAACAGTGACGGGGGCATGAGACAGAGGCAAGAGTAGCAGGCGAGGCGGAGTGCTGCATCTAGTCATCCAGAACCGACAATGCCTGAGTTGAATAATCAATAGCAGACCCAGATAATGATTCTCTTCTAGGTGGCTGACGGTTGGTGTGACAAGAGAAGGTTGGGGCATGTTAGTGAATCGCGAGCAGTCAGGGCATATTTGCTAGCGCTTGGCTAAGCTTGGCGGGTGTACATAATCCCGAGAGCTTAACGAGGCCGAGATTCCAAAGCCAAGAGAGAAGGTGCTGATGAGTCAACAATAAGCATGTCATTCTGCTGCATTGTTGATGTTGGGATGAGGCTGGAAGCGTCTCAGCCCGTGCCTCCTTCCTTCCCTTTACGGAGTCTGCAACGGTAGATGCGGCCAATCAGAGTGCTTCAAGTGCTGTACCTGCAGCTGCTGCTGTAAGGGGCGAGCCTTAGGGGTCACCACTTCCAGGCACAGCACGTTTCGACCACTGAAGCTTCGAAACCTTCAACGTTAAGCGCAAGTGTCGGAGAGTGTCCACTTTGTCACAGTAGTCCACTCTCCCTCTCTGGAAAACATCATCTATCAAGTCAAACAGAGGCATTTTTTCAAATATCCATATCTTCTCGCAAGTTGTAGAACCCTCCGGCATTGGCTTGGCTCAGTCATTTCGCACTGCATTTAATTACCAATTTTGTTTCAATCCTTAAACTGCAAACTATGCCAAGCAACGGTGGACATATATCATGGTCACGGTATACTGTCATTCATCTCCTTACCTGGTCAATATCAAAACATGTGTATAAACTTAACGAAAAAGAACAGGTCGGCTGAGGGATGGTCCGAAAACTGTAAAGGCAACTCATTGACTATCTATCGATCGAGTTCTCGTCATTCTCTACTAATAGGATTTGAAGATCTTCTTTGAGCCGGTTTTCGATAACTAATAATCTGTTGCAGAAATGTTGCAAGCGAGTAAGCGTCCATGAAAGACTCACATGAACGTTGCGTTGCAGCCCACGAGGTTGCATTAAACGTTGACCCTTGCACTGTAACTTGACCTGCGACAAGATGCATGTATCACTATTTGTCAACTCAGTTAAGCTTACTACTATTCCCATAAAAATATGTTTGCCTATCCCAATGTTCCAGTTTCATCCCATAACGTACTTTTGCAAAATCCTTTCAGCATGTTAGCCGGGCTGACGTTTGTCTCAGGCTCAGAGTAACATCGAATAAACGAGCATGATTAAATTGGTTTATATCCCATTGCCTATATGATGTCATGTTATAAATGTCCATATCCGTTCATACTCCGGTTTCTAGAGTGTTTTCATGCGTAACCTTGGTATTATCGTTATTCCACAAGACAATGATGCCAAGTCGGGAGTTTCCAAATGTGCAGTTACATGCAAAGCAACGTGTCCGTAAATCGTCCGAATATGCTAAACAGAAAACAACTAAATCAAAGCTCCTCAGAAATCTGCTTCTGCTCAGCATCCTTGTAGGCCTCGACGATCTTGTCCAGCCATGCAGCCATTCTGTAACCGGCCTTGGCAACCTGCTCCTCTAGAACAGGGGCTGCCTTCTCGTAGTACTCGCCCCCAAGTTCCTGACCGACAATAGCGTCGGGTCCCTCGGGTAAAACTGTAGATCCATGTCAGATAAGGTGAAATACAAACTGTTACCAGGGCGATCGCCTTACCATGTGTGCAAACGAGTGCATTAGTCTCTCGGGACCAGGCAAGTGCCGTGTCAATGGGCTTCTCAAAGTCCAGGTCCTTCAACCAGGACTCTTTCGCCTCTGCATACTTGCCATCCGTAATCTCAACAGCAAGCTGGTTGGCCCATTTGTTGGCTAGTTTGGATGGGTCGCCGTGAAGGCCGCCCAGAAGTTTCTCGGCAATGGAGCTATCCCAAACGTGGTGGAGGTTGAAATGTTTACCATCAAATATCACTGAGAGTCCATTGCCTCCCTTTTCAACATCTTCGTTGTGCAGAGGTTGGTGGAGATCGCCGACAAAGTGGACAACAAACTTGGCGGCCTGGTTGCGCCTCCAGAAGGGCAGCTCGGGCTCGACTGACTGCTGGGTATAGTTGTGCAGGGCGGTGATGACACAACCATCGTCCTTGCAGTCGCGTTCATAATCGACATCGCAATTATGAGGCGGGCGGTCGTGAGCGTCGATGAAGTGAAAGTTCTTGGAGAAGCGGCCCCAGTTCGTGTATCGGATTGAGTCTGCCCATGAAGCAATCTTGGCAAGATAGTCCTCCTCATCGTTATACAGAATATACTTGAAATGCGCTTCGGTCGTATTGGCAACAAAGTGGCTAGCAAGGTAGGCAGTGGTCATGTGGCCAAGACCTATATTTGTGAGCTCGTCATAAAGACTGGTTTCATGATGTGATGAACTTACTGCCCCAGGCAAGAGTTGCGGGCAAGTTGGCCAGCCCAAGAGCCAGTGCACCGCTAGAGAGCTTCATACTGAGGGCGAGGGGGGTTTACGAACGATGAAGTGCTTATGGATGAACGTGAATACTAGATGGTGAAGGTTGATGTTGATGGTCACAGGATGGAGGAAACAAAACAAGACTAGAACTTTGAGGATGCGAGCGCAGATGTTTAAAGGAAATAACCCTTGAGCTTGAGAAAGAGGCGGATTCTAGATCGGCCAAAGCGTTTGAAGCTACAGAGCTGAACGCGAAGTGGTTGGCTATTGCGTACGCACGTTGCCTCAGTCTGGAGCATGATCAATCGTCTCTCATGAGCTGCCAGGGGTCCAAGCTAGGCTGCACGGCTGGGGGGCGGGACGGGGAGCTGCTGGAGTAGCAACTTGGGGCGAATCATGGGGAAGCATGCGTTGCTCCACGCGAAACACTAAAAGCGTGGCTGGGAAGGGAGACAAAGTTGGCTAAGCTGAGCTGAGCTGGAGTTGTGAATCTACCCTATAACCAATGACTGATAACAGTTGAGTGGCTTATAACTAATTTGGAACCAACGTTGATATTTTCATCATGATATTTCATCTATCAAGGACTATATCATGGCAGTAAGAGTCAACATCAACTTTGTTATCGGAGGTGTCCGAAAGACTTAAGGGTCTCTCACCTCTTTCTCTTCTCACTCACGAAAAAAGACTCACGCGCCTTGGAATCCCCATATTTTAGCTCACAAGATCGTCAAGCCCAGTGCGTTACTGTCTACGATAAGCGCTCGTTAACCAGCCAATACACAACCAGTAGTTACCAAAGGACAGTGATAAGACATCCACTATCAGAACCGACAACGAACGGGACTCCCTTATCAGACAGGGCTGGGAGTGCTTTTTGCCTTGGATAACCGTTCTTACAGTTAGTCAACAGCTAACTCTAACTCTTTTTTTTGCTTCTGTTTTTTACTTTATTCTCTTTCTATGTGTCCAACAAAGAGGTCGAGTTGATAAAGTGTGACGAGAAACGAACGGTTCTGAATTTCAACACTTGGGTTGGACAAAACACGACCCTTGTTTTTGTAACAAGATCTACACACTTGCTTAGCTTATTTGCTTCGTGCAGATAACTAGATCCCGATTTCGTTCCTTCTTCCTCTGTCGCTCGGTGCCCTCGTGATACCCACCTTTGTCGCACCACCTCCTCTTATTCTTACTATACTTGGTCTTGGTCCCATACTTGGATTTGCTTTTACCTTTTCCTCTAATATTCTTCTTTCCTACCGTTCCAATCTTTACGGCCAGACGACGATAACCTTGCCATGCCCCTGTTGGCTTCAACCTCAATCGCCGCTGCGGCGCATGCGTTACCAGTCACGTTAGCTTTGTCAGGTATCTTTGGCAGCATCAGTTTGACTTCTTGGATATGTCTTTTGGTGCGTCTCTCTCTCATTCGCGCGTCTTTGCGTTGCATTTTGCAACTGCAATGGTTGTCGCATGCTCTTTGTCCAAACTTAGACTGACAATTCCCTGCAGCTACCCCAATTGTTCGCCAACTACAAGGCCAAGAGTGCTGATGGCCTCAGCATGGCCTTCCTCATCGTCTGGCTCTTGGGTGACGTCACAAATCTCATCGGTAGGTTCCCATTGCGAAGCGCATTCCTCCATACATACCCCAAAACAAATTTTGTATCGAGACAAATACCATTGTTACGCCATTTTCGACGCCCTTGTCAGAAAATTTGTTATCGGCTAGAAGTGGCTTGCGCCCACGCCAACCTTCATGCTTGCTAACTTTGTATCTTCAGGAGCCATGTTCACTCGCCTAGCTCCCACCGCCGTTGCCCTGGCAGGCTATTTCTGTCTTGCCGATATTGTCCTCATCGGCCAAGCCGTTTACTACAACGCCCTCAATGCCCGCCGAGCCAGTCGTCCTGAGGAAGCAAGACCAGTTGACCCTTCAGAGGAATCGCCTCTCATCAACCGATCGCGCCGACGAAGCTCTTCTTTTGGCCTCCCGGGGTCTCAGAGACGCCATGCGACACATACCGAGTCCTCAATGGAGCCATTGAGGAAAATCGTGACCGGCGAAGACGAAACACCCGATAGCAGCCCTTGGGTCCACAACACTCTGAGCCTGCTCGCTGTATACGTCATTGGGTTTGCTGGCTGGTTTGTCTCATACAAGGTCGGCGCCTGGGAGAGTGGTGACCCCGGTACCCCCGATGCACCTGAAGATGCACAGACTCCAATTGAGCTTGCAGGACTCGTCTTGGGATACATCAGTGCAGCTCTTTATCTCTGGTGCGTTTTCCTTCACAAGTGAAGTTTGATGGTCATACTAATGCGTCGTAGTGCTCGAATTCCCCAGATCATCAAGAACCACCGAGAAAAGTCTTGCGAAGGTCGGTCTCACCTTTTCCCTTTGAGTATAACGTCGGTAGACTAACACTCTATAGGTCTTGCATTGCTTTTCTTCATGCTATCTATGAGCGGAAACCTCACATACGGTATCAGCCTGGTCGCCTACTCCCAAGACAAGAAGTATCTGCTCAACGCGCTTCCCTGGCTACTTGGTTCTCTGGGTACCATTGCGGAAGATCTCATCATCTTCGCGCAGTTCCGAATCTACTCCAACGTTGACCGAGAAAGCGCCGTTGAGCCCTAGTCGTCAATTGACTGTATGAACGACGTAGCATCGAGCTTAGAAAGTATAAGAGGACGGGTTTGGGAGGTCTAACGTGCATGAACTGGCGTTTCATTCATATGTTTGACATATCTTGTTTTGGTTACACGGCGGATGGGTCGAGATTGGGATAAATCCTCAGGATAGAGGTATATACGAGACATTTTATGGTTTTTCTCTTTGAATCAATTCAACAAACATTTCAACATGCTTCTGATGTCATTGGACTTAGGACTTCAAGACATGACCTATCGTAAAAAAACATGGACCTTGAACTAAACGACAACTCGACCCATCCACTAATATCCTCACCTCAGGGTATTAGAAAAATTGACCGGTATAAGCATAAAAGATAAAATTATTAGGGCAGCTTATGCTACTTAGACGATACTCTTTAGGCTATTTATTTTTGTAACCTAGGACTTAAGAGATTAACTTTTCTGCTACCCCTTAGTGAGGATATTAATTCATAGGTCGAGTTGTCGTCTCATGCAAGGCCCGTGTTGTTTACGATGGGTCATAGTTACCTACTATCTAATCTAGAAGTTTAATGATCGGCACCGGCCATACCCTTGTACCTCACCGCCCAAATTCTGCCAGTCTTCTGCCGTGCTTCACCGCTTTAGTATCTCGAGGTGCTCCTTGGTATTTCTTCTTCTCATCACGCAGAGCTTGATCTACAGGCCACAAACCACGGAAAATGGCTCCGAGCCACAATGCACGAGCAGAACCTGCCACAACGACCCAGCAACAAGATACTGGCGACGGTTTGTTGGAAATTGTCCTGACTTTGGATAAAATGCCTATCCCCCCACCACCTCCAGCATCGAACACGTCGATGGATTCGGACGACTGGCAACTTGGCGAACCAGTGCCCTCCGACGTTTACCAGAGCTAGTTTAAAGTTGAAAGCACTTTTATCGAACACGAACCCCCCAACCTAGCAGCCGGCAAATTGGCAAAGTTTACTAATGAACACAAATCTACTGCGAATCGACTAAAGTTTGTCCGGGTACTGAATTTTGCGAGGGGTCCTTCGGATAGTGTAGCATAGAGTGCTGCATATCTTGGCTTCGGAACACCTGCTGGTTACATAACTTTCGTTGACAGAGACAGTAAGTTCCACATCCACTCAGCAATTTTCACCTCAGGCATATGTGCTAACCCATGATTCTAACAGTTTCTCGAGTTGCTCGACGCTACTCAATGAGCTACCTTGAGCATCGAAAGAACTTCTCTACAACCGGCAATAAGCGATCCCAACGACAGGATAACGTGAAGGACCTATGGTCCCTAGTTTCCATTCTGGACCGTGAGCACTATGGTCTACAACAGCGCTTACTTCGCACTGGCGCAACCATTGTCTGGAAGGGTAATTCCCGTCTTATCCGTTCCACTGATGAGGATGAAGTTGCACCCTCCCTCGGTGAAATTGATACCCTTCGAAGCCAAGTGGCAACAATCTTCGCTATCTTACGACATTTCCCGAACGGGTTTCGTTCATACATGAAAATCCCTGACAGGCCTGAGGAATATGTCTAGGGTTTCTCCCATGAGGACTGGTTTTGTGCCAACGTCTGTCTTCAACGCTACCTTCTTCGACGACAGAAACACAAAAATATCACGATAAAGGACACTACAGGTGATATCAAGGATTGGCCAGGCTTTATCCAGCCTGCAGCTGGCCCTAATAACGATGAAGAAGACGATGACGATAATGAGCCCCCAGATGCTAATATCATTCGTTCTCTGGAGGCAGAGCATACCCTGCTAGGCGACGATTGGCTCAATGACATGCCTCTTGACAGCGACAAATATGCCAAACAGTCGGACATCATCGATGCCTTTGGTGAAGAGGTCGCTGACCAATTTGAGTTCGATTCTACCACTGAAAGAGTCCAGAACTTTCTTGTGATGCTTGCTGAGTATATTACCACTGGTATTTCAGCGATGCTAGTGGAGGCTAACCCCTCCTGTGACCCTTTCGAGGAGGGCGAAAAGCAGCGCGCCAAACTCAAACTTCCCCCTCCTAAGTACCCTTCAGCTAAAGCTCTAGGGTATCTTCACGATATGCTTCTAAAGAGGGCTCACGTTGCCTATGACAAGACGCTGCCTCGCTCTGAGCTGGCGAAATTACGCCCTAGCAACGAAGATGTTGACCCCGAGTATCAAACTGCTTCCAATCAACTTGAACTTCAGCGGGGTGCGCAGGATCTAGAACTTACAGAGGAGGACCCGAACACGTCTAACAGGCAGTTTCATGGTGTCCAGAATCTTTTAGGGGAGTTTTTACCAAATCATGATCTTGAGCAGGTCTGCCGAGAGGTAGGCATCACGGACTGGCGAACTCTAGAACTCAATCCAGAACATGCGCCTGTTACTCTGGGAAGCCTAAAGCAAACACAGCAGCTTTTTGATCAACTGGCTCAGGATCATGAAGATTTAATGGTAAGATCATCTTCTGTCTTTTACGCGAAACCTACTAATCTATTCGACAGGCAGCTAGAACTATCATTCTCTGCGCCTATCACACAGCTATTCGCCGTTTTGCGACCGTGAATGGGGAGGTCGTCGGCCGTTCAAAGCTGGGACCAGACCCTGGTCTTCAAATTGATGATGATGAGAATGACTTGGACGACGAGGACCTCGAAGTCCAAGACACACTTGATAATGACGAGGCCGTCGTGCTACGAAAACTCGCCCTGAAAAACGTTCAGCTATACCGCCTTGTTCTTGACGAAGGGCACGCTGTGAAGAACGTGAAATCTATAATGAACCAAATCCTTCAACAAATGGAATATGACGCGATAATGATTGCGTCCGCCACAATCCTTTCGAACCATATCCGTGATTTCTATGGGTACATTGAACTCATTTGGGACAAGGATCTGCCTTTCTCATGGGACGATTGCACATCGGAGAAGGCGGGTACTTGGTATGACATTGCGACATGGAAGAAGCTTACTCAAGGCTATGACACCGAGGACATTGATTGACGCGGGTCGAATTTTTCGCAGGACAAAGGACAAAGTGGTTGTTCCACCTAATCTCACCGTTCGACAGATCCAGAGGGAAGAAGAGTACAGACGCCACATTAAAGACACAGGCGAGCCCCTGTTTCTCATGAACCCGCAACTCTTCTACTCCTTTGCAAACTCTTCCCGTCACTCGCCACTCTTTGCGCAAAGTGCAATTTGCACTATCATGCAGATGTTATGTGTTCGACGATCCATGCTGAGCCAGATGACGTTGCCAGATGGGTCGGTGACATGGCCTGGCAAGGGCATCCCGGCCCTACTTTGCAATGAGGTCGAGCTGAACCTCCCTGAGCAAGTCAAGCCCAAATTACACCAGGCCATTAGACGTCTTCATGCGAACTTGATTACCCAAGGACCTCGAGTGAAGAAGTTCAAGTCTGGTCACGGCGCCAAGGTCAGTGGCCCAGCTGTTCAATGGAATTGTAACGTGCTGCGAAGAATGGTTCTTGCATCGACAAACGTGCACAATCTCAAGATGACCTCTCCTCTTTTACGTACCACGAAGCTGCTGAAGGATATTGGCACCCAAAAGATTATGGGCCACCAAGTCAAGGACGCGCCTCATCATCGCCATAACAAGAAGCCCCGGCCACTATTAACCTCGAGTGTCGACGACCCTTCTGAGGTACTCACTCCAATGCAGGAGAAGCAACGGGAAGGTTTGCAGCGCCGGCAGCGTCCTGAAGCCGCTGCTGGAACGGCTGAGATGAACAGGGTCGCTGCGAGCGACCCTACCATGGGCCTTCAATGGGAATTCTACCTGACAAGAGACTCTGCCAGGGAGCTTTTCCCAGAGGCAGCAATCAACCGTGTTAGATGGATATGATGGGACTCGCCCAAGTATTGCTGGACCTTGGCCAAGGTTCTTGAATTGCACCTCAAGGGCGAGCGCGTCCTCGTCTATGTCAACAACCCTCTCACATCTGCTATGATCCTCGCTATGCTTGAGGCTCTGGGTATCCGAACCTTATCGATCCAGAGTAAGCATTCTCAGGGCGAGCGGGATAGTGCGGTGAAGAAGTTTAACTCTGCAACTATGCCTATTAGCGCCCTTGTCACATCCCTCCAGCTGTCAGGTTTCGGTGTGAACTTTCACTTGGCCTGCCACCATGGCATTATTGTCGAACGCCCGTAGAACCTTGGTACTCAGATCCAGGCTATTGGTCGACTTTGGCGGACAAACCAGGAAAAAGAAGTTCACTGGTGGGTCCTCCATCAACGGGACTCTTACGATGCTTTTGTGGATGCCCGGAACCTGGAGAAGTATGCCACGACACTGGCTGCAGAGGGGAACATTAATGATTCTATCACAGACGAGTACCGCGTAACATGCGCGTATGAGATCCTGCGTTGCTACCTGGGCCAGGAGAGCAATCGGTACCCCCGCCTCCGTGTTGCTTGGTTCAAAATGGACACCGAGAAGGTTCGGCTCGAGGGGTTCTTCTACACGGCAATTGCTCGTTTCCTCTTTCGGAACCCAGATAGGCAAGACCGACTAACCCCAGAAACAATTGGGGACATTGCTGCCAGGTGGGAACTGGGCAGCGAAATCACAATTGCCCATGTCGAGCCCGGGCACCCAGACTGTCCTCCAACCATGGACCCTGACAATCCGGGATGCATTATCCTCTCTAGTGTGAGGGAACAGGAGAAGGCCTTTAGAGAAAATATGGCCATGTATGGGAGCGAGAATCCCAACAACGATGTTCTTGGGGATGGTAGTGAGGATGAGGGGGCTAATTCTTCTGATGTTCAAATGGTCGATACTCCAGGAAGCACGGCCAGGCAAAGGAAGCGAAAGAGGGATAACGAGTTGACATCAATTTCCACGGTTTAACAGATTTATCCCAGTCTCAACCTATCCACCCTACTGGGTAGCAGAAAAGCTAGTATCCTAAGTCTTAGACTACAAAAATAAATAGCCTAAAGGGTATCATCTAAGTAGCATAAAATGACATACTAATTTTGTCTCTTATGTTCTCAGCGGCCAATTTTCTGATCCATACCTTGAGGCGTCATACCATCTATAGTGGGGGTAAAGCCTACTAACGGCGAGTCGTCTCCGATGACGGGATAAATTTGGTGGGGTTCTTAATAGACTACTGTAACTTTAGACTCACTTGTCCTCAACACCAAAATTTAAAACCATCTGCAACCTCTCATCCGGCATTGAGTGAATTGTCACAGGCAGTGTATCTTTCATTTTAAGCGCTTATATACAGACATATACCCATAATGGCTTCTCAATTCCCTACCAGGAAGTGCGGTATGTCATCCATGGCCCTTATTACAACCCCTCCATCCGGTTTCGCATCCAATGCTCTCATGCCACTTTATTGCCGTCAAACAATGCAATGCTAATTGTTTCTCTCGTATAGGTGTCCTCGGTGCCACTGGCTCTGTCGGCCAGCGCTTCATCCTTCTTCTCGCTCAGCACCCTTACCTCACCCTCCACGCCATTGGCGCCTCATCTCGATCTGCTGGCAAGAAGTACAAGGATGCTGTTCGATGGAAGCAAGCCTCTCCCATGGGCGAAATCGCCGACATGGTTGTTAGAGAGTGCAAGGCCGAGGAGTTCCAGGACTGCGATGTTGTATTCAGTGGTCTTGATTCGGACGTCGCTGGCGATATTGGTATGTCTCTTCTTCATGTCTCATGATACATGCTTATTAACAATTCTTGCAGAGATGGCTTTCATCAAGGCCGACATCCCCGTCTTCTCCAACGCAAAGAACTACCGCCGCGACCCTCTAGTACCTCTCGTCGTCCCTACCGTCAACCTCCCTCATCTCGACCTCATCCCCCACCAGCGTTCCGTCCACAAGCTTAACAAGGGCTTCCTCGTTTGCAACTCCAACTGCGCCGTCATTGGTCTTGTCGGACCCTTCGCCGCCCTCCAGGCTGCCTTTGGACCCATCTCTACCGTTTCCATCGTCACTCTCCAGGCCGTCTCCGGTGCCGGTTACCCTGGTGTTTCCAGCATGGATGTGATCGACAACATCGTCCCTTTCATCTCAGGTGAAGAGGATAAACTCGAGACAGAAGCCCGCAAGATTCTCGGCCGTCTCGATGATAATGGCACTGCCTTTATTGACCAAGAGGGTCTTCGAGTCTCTGCTACTTGCAACCGCGTCCCCGTCATGGACGGTCACACTGCCTGTGTCAGCTTGAGCTTTGAGCGCAAGCCCTCTCCCTCAGCTGAGGAGGTCCGCAAGGCTCTCCGTGACTACAAGTGCGAGGCCCAGGCCCTTGGCTGCCCTTCGGCACCCGAGCCTGCTATCAAGGTCTTTGGTGATGACGAGCCTGACCGTCCTCAGCCCCGTCTCGATCGCGACCTTGGCCGTGGTTATACTGTGAGTGTTGGCCGTGTACGTGAGGATGAGGCCGGTATTTTTGACATTAAGTTCACTGCTCTGAGCCACAACAGTAAGTTTATTACTCCGTCTTTTCAAAAATCGACTCATACTGATTATTACAGCCGTCATTGGTGCTGCTGGTTCCTCGATATTGAACGCCGAGGCTGCCATTCTCAAGGGTTATATCTAAACAAAATATGTAGGACAAGGGAAATTGCAAAAGGTTTATTAAATAGGACACAATAGAAAGGAGTATTTATTGGGAGCTTCATACCTGACCACGAGATAAGCCATTACAGTCGTGGGCCAAATGCTTATTAGTGGATCTGTTAAAGATTGGATGACTTAAACAAAAGTAAGCTAAAGGCAGTGTTTATACATTTATCGGGGCCATTTATACCTACGTAGTGAGCATGATTCCATTTAGAACTGCGGTAGAGAAGCGATTTGAATATGCTAATGCTAATTACCTATTCAAGATCGTCTGTGAAATACACACAGCCGCCGACCAAGGGTATACCTAGTATCTATTCCCATTCCAGCGCAAGTGTCGTAACACCCATAATGCGCGTCCCAATAACTATAACCAAATTCGTCCATGTGATCTAAGCTTCAATAATCCATGTTGTGCTCTGTATCCCAGTGCGCCAGCTGCCCATCCTATTGCGCCAGCCAACAAATACCACAAAACTCCAATGATATACAAACAAAAGTCCATCCCATGGCGTACTGACTGTTTCAGTAAGCAGGCTGTGCGTAGCATCAGTCTCAGCGGCTGCGGTCCTCGGGAGAAGGCGATCTCGCCCTAGTGAGGCCGGAGAAAATGCTCAGCCAGCCATCATGCCGGCTCCATCGCGAGGACCTGGGATCGGACGAGTGGATACCCTGCTCAAGGTCCGACTCTCGATCATCGTCGCGTGCCCCAGAGCCTTCAGCAATGGTTCCTTCGTCGTCGTCGTCGTCTTCTTCATCGCTTGCGTCGTCCCGGTATGGTTCATAATGGGGCTCGGAAGATGAGCCGTGAGCGAGGGATCGAACAACATCGCCCTTGCAAATAGGGCAAGTTCGTCGGCGGGTAGTCAACCAAGGGGTGCTGGAAATGGTTAGCAATTGAGCGTAAAAAGACGGAATATTCGTTACTTACATGCACTCGACATGAAATTCGTGGCCGCATGGCAGACTCATAACTTGGCTTACACCGTCGACGTATTCTTCGAGGCAGACGACACACTCGACTTGGCGTCCCATATACTTCTTCCATTCGGCAGAGAAACCACCTGAACCCTTTTCACGCTCATTTTTAGCATTATTCTTAGTCGCGTTTGAGGGCGTTGGGATCGCTTCGCTAGGTGTCGATCGTGTTTCATCTGCAGGTGCACCGGATGAGCCTCTTGACTGAGGTCTTGCCCGCGAGGGAGATTCTTGAAGAAGAGGAGTTGTAGGTGTTGGTGCAGATGGCGAAGGCGTTCTCGGGGTAAGAGGTGGTGAAGGAGCGACTGTGTGAAACGTGCGGACGGGGAGACGTTCCACGACGGACTTGGGGGCTCTCCAGCGTCTTCGGCGGATTCGAGCGCGAAGAATGAGTAGGGCGTATACGACGGTCAATGTGACCAACGGACTGATGACCAGTACGAGAAGCGTGTCGAAAAATGGACTAGCATTACTCGTGGGTGTGATGGTGACCCAAAGGCCATCGTGTGCGTCATCGTCGACTTCGTCGGAGTCCTCGTCGCTTTCGCCGGAACGGTCGATGGTAAAATCGAGCGCGTTATCTTCGTCTTCGGTTAAGAACTCAACGAGAATTTCTTCTTCATCCGGCTCAAAATCGTCTTCGTCCGTGTCGTGGAGGGAATGGGAAACCTTGGGTGGGAGAATAGGCTTGTACTTTCTAAAGGTAGCCTCTTTCTTCAAATCATCGAAATTGTCCTCGGACAGAAGAGGAGTTCGAATCTTCTTGGGTGATTCTCTAGTTGCCCTGTTCTTTCGGCTGACTGTCTTTCTGGAATATCTAACAGCTGTCTTTCGCTTTCTTGAGGCAGGCTTGGCAGAGCGCTTTTTATGTTGAGTGGTGTCGGCGGATCGTCTATCATGAGTTGAAGCGGTAATAGTAGATTTGACTGCGTCTTTGCGATGCTTCTTGGACTTGGGACCTCGCTGGACTCTTAAAACGGGGTTGCCCTGGTTATCTAGTGTATCTTCGATAAAGCTGCCGGGCTGTGTAAGCGCAGACAGCAGCTGTGCGGTGGTACGGGCAGTAAAAACAGATGGAATGGTGACATTATCAACTTCGGGACCATGCGCAAACATTTGGATGAGAGGGCCGCCTTTCTGATTATCGCCAACAATGACAGCGAGAGCGCCTCTTCGTTGTGCCCACATTACTTTATCGAGAAAGCCGCAGCCGCCTCGCATGATGAGGGCAACCTTGCCGTCGATTTCGGCATGGTCGTGCGTCGCAGAAACATGGCTAGAGGTGGTGTGACCATTACCAGCATTAGGGATAACGACCCTGCCTCGCTTGGCGCGCGCCGTTGTGCTTGATTTGATACCAGCAATAGAAGGGACAGCAGCTCTCAAAGCTTTGTGTAAAGCAATGGTCTCGGCCCTCTCATTCCATCCTGGAACATCGCTGCAGCCCAACTCGCCAGTGCCATGTATAAGAGCGTCTTCTGCAAAGCCGCTACCGACCCATAATTGACCACTTAGACCGCGGATGGCTAGTTTGGGCCCAAAAGCGGCGGGACGGGCGGCAAAGGAAGTGCTGTTGTCGTCGGTCAAGCTGATGGCAGCATTTGGTGGGAACAGAGAGAATGGCGTGTTGTAGTACATAGAGTTCCAGGCGGACTTTGGTGATTTTTCTGAGCTGTCGTTATTGTCATTGTCATGATCGTCATGAGACCCTGAAGGCCTAAAATTGGTATTTGTTGTTTTGGTCTTGAACTTCTTCCCAGCGGGGTAATCTGCGTATGCGGATCGAAGCGTGGACGATATAGCTCGGCAGAAGACTAGGAGAGAAATTGCGACGAAGAGTATGAGGACGAAAACGCGTGGAGGACGCATTTTGAATGGTAGGCAAGTACCTCCAAGACTGAATGGAGAGTAGAGATAGCAAAAGGAAAAGGAAAGAGAGAGGAAAGAGGAGTAGAAGGATAAGAGAGCAGGAAGAGAGAGAGGAGAGGTTGGTTGGTTGGTTGGTGAGCTGAGGTGTGAGTGAGGTGACTTTGGGGTCAGTCGGAGATATACCAAAGACGTCACCTCGGGCCTAGACCGATCATCAGTTGATTAATGCAGTTTTGCCTGGTCTGGTCTGGTCCGTCCTGGCAGTCAGGATGGAAGGTCGGATGAAATTATCCGGATAAAGAGAGAAGAGACGATAGGAAACTATAACATGGTTCTGTGGATTGTGTGGGCTTTAAAAGAGAAATATGTTGAAAACAACAAGAGTTTATGCGGTACTATGCAACGAGAAGCTTTGGGATGAGGATGCAATGGAGAACAAGGTTGATGTCAGTGTGGCTGATTGATTAGAAAGTTAAATCGATCATCCATTCAGAGAGTGGAGAGAGAGAGCCTTGACGAGGTGTACAAAAGAAACAGAATGAGAAGCAGAAGCAGAGAATAGACGACAACTCGAGTAGGTAATCCCGTCTAGGCGTGAACTATGGGAAAGGAGCCGCTCATAAGGTCACTCACGCACCAGCAAGTCCAATAAAAACTACAACATGTCAGTGACGACAAAGACATAAGAAGCTAAAGCTGATGAGAGGGGCCGTCTAGAGGGGGAAAAGACAAAGACCGCACGCGGCATACTGCGAGCCATGTGCCGTAAGTGGAGATTTTCTGGGCGGGGCTTTCAGAAACAGAAACAGACTACAGGGGGCCCGCCGGTTACAGCGCTCACAGCAGGGGCGGGACCCTCTGTTTACTTGCTCGGTCTGGTCACTTGGGCTGGTTCTTATTGTCATGGAACTCACGGACAGCAAAGCAAAAAGCTTAGCCTTGAGTTGCTTGCCTAAGCGGAGATGTTAAACTTTGGATACCACCCAACATCGATCGTGTCAGGATCAGTTGATCAAGTAGAAGAAGAATATCTTTTGGTTATAAATGGGTGCTGGCTTTGACTGAGACCATGATAACCGCTCCGAAACCTGCATGTCTCTCCATCATGGATCCAACCCAACCCCAACTCAGCTGGACAACTCTCGTAGGGTCCTTTGCTTTTCTGAGTCTAGGCTGTCATGATCAGGCGCCTGCCCGCCAAAAGACCAAACCAAAACCAAAACCAGGGTCTTGTTCGGCTTGTCTTGGCCGTCGCATCACGTCACATTACAGAACCTGAAGAGGGGGCCCTTGAGACTCCCCCAGCCATCTGTGAGCTAAGTAATCGGGGTTAGGCTTGACGCCGCAAAGTCAATCACGCTGTTCCTGATTCTGTCTGTTTGTTTGTTCCTAAAGAACTCTACGACTCAGCTCTCTGATTGTACCGCAAACAGCTTGAGCTGTTGTGCAATAAATGCTCTCGTACAAGTGCAACTTCGTAATTCATTAGTCAAAATAAAGTAATACTAATAGGGTACAGGAGTGTCAAGATCGCGTGTTATTGTTCTGTCGCTGGTGAAACGGTTGGATCTCCCTGTCGATATAGGTTTGTTTCCCTTATCCATGCAGCCTGTCAATTTTATTCACGGACCCTGACACGTGAGAGCGTCAGGTGAGCTTACAGAACAGACACCTTCTGTCTTTGGTACTTGCTCATTGGTAAAAAGATGAAATGGCATCTGAAATTCAGAATTCAAGAAACAAATCTGGTAAACTCGGCATCTCAAACCCACAATGGATAGCCGACATATCCAGACAACAATCTCATCCATGTTTTGACTTACGCTCCATCCAATGATCTTCGAGGTGCTTGCGCAACACTGAATACGAATTCGCCAATCAATCTCGTATGTAAGATCAATCTAGAAACCCAGCGTCTTTACTTTTGTCCCTCCATATCTCGTACCTGATCTACGGAGGACACATTCCTAATATAGGTAGGTAGAATAATTTCTTACCTTGGTACCTGGTCATGTCAAGTCTGGGCTTAAAATAGATTCATCCCCCCTTGGACCTTGGACTTGGACCAAGTTTCAAGCTGTCATTCTCATCCCTTCATCTAACAAACAAGCGATACAACTCAAATTTAGATTCGCGATAAATAAATCTTCGAGCTTAGATTTAACTCAGTGCCTACTGAATAGCGATCCCTGTTGTCCGTCTTCAGCATCGCTCCATCGGTATCACAGCCTTGAAGACTCAAGTCGTAACCAATCAGTCGTGTATTCTATCGTATTCTTGTTTGTGTTACCAACCCAACTTAGCTATGTCTTGTTTCTTTTGGTCTAACATGGCGTTGGGATATCCATGTCACTACGCTACTTGACCTTTGTTGCCCGGATTCAGGCACCAAAGTCTGTTTCAAAACTTAGTTGAACCTGCTATTAATCATATCCATGCGTGTATCCGGACCCTTGATAATATTTCCTGCTCGTCTGCACCGGATTGGGCGTGATTGTGGAGGCATTGCATCTAGGCTCCCTCCTTCCATCGGCCAGCCGATTGTCCGCCTCCAATCCGTCTATTCATACGTCAATGTCTTTCATAAGACGGCTCCTTATCGTGATAAAGTGTCACCAGAAGTCCATAGCCCAAAACAAGGCAGTGGGTGTTACGCTATGTCCAATCATCGCTGAATCAGTGTCTCGGTTCACAACCTCTATCCAAGCCGTCCCACCGGCCGTAACCGCGTTCAAAGATTCAATCTTCTGATTGTAGCACTCCGTCGGCCCCGATTACCTTGCCAACATCCCAGGCTCGCTTTTCTCCAGCCTTGGACCATTGCACATTTTCTTTCAAATTCTCCTCTGTACCACTGGCTCGTTGTATCTGCTCATCAGCGAAGCCGGCTGCTTTCAATCGTTGCTCCTGGTTCTGACGCAGCTTTTGGCGGTCTCTAAACGCTTCCACTGCGTCATCCCAGTTACCACCACCATCATCCTCATCCATTTGTACGTCAGTTTTCGGATCGTATGTCTCTGAAAATCGTCTATCGATACCCGAGGACCCTCCTATGGTTCCTCGGCCCCGGTATTTCGGAGGTGGTGCGGGCCCGATGAGATCTTCCAAAACATCCGAGTCCTCTTCTTGCTCCTCGTTCCGTTTGCGGTCTTCCTTCGTGTCCAGAGGTGATCGATGCCGATGCCTACTCTTAGATTCTCTGGGCGATCGAGACCGTCGCCGGCGTGTAGGCGTTCTAGACCTGTCTCTCCGCTTGTGACTGTGACGACGACGACCTTCTTCCTCCGATTCTCCATCTCTGTTTCGTGATCTGTCGCGTCGCTTGTGCTCTCTCCGCGACTTGTCTGATTGTCTAGAATCGTCGTCCGTCTTACTGCGACGATCTTCTCGCGACAGTCGACCATGGCCGCGATCGCTACGCCTGTTGGAAAAAAGATCGTTTGAATCCTGGTCCTGTTCACGCTCTGGTTTCTGGTCCTTGTCGCTGCGCTTTGAATTCCTCCGCGATGAATGTCCGGCCTCGTCTTCATTTCTTGGTCGCCGTTTGCCGCCTAGAATGGCATGAATATCGCCCATTTGCCGCCGTCTGATGTCGTTCACGTTCGGGTTTGTCTTGCGCCGTTTGATTTCTTCGCTGCGCTCGAGGTCTTTTAATCGCGCCTTGGACTCGGCGGCCTCCTTGGCTAACAGCGCCTTGTTATGATGGTCGGTATCTTTAATAATATGCCGTAAAAATCGGGTGTTCGGTTTCATCATATTCGCAGGTCTGAAGCCATGTCAGCGACAGACGTGCCAAAAGCGATCGGATTATGTTACTTCTTATTCGCGCGGTATGCTTCCATGCCCATGGTTGAGTATTTTAAAGAGCAGTCGCTTGCCTCCTGCGAAAGGAGGTCCGCGACGTAGTCATCAGTTAAAAGTTCGTTGTTTTTCGACATGCTTGCGCGTGTTTGAAAACCCAAAAGTATGAGACACTATCAAGTTATATATGTCGATTTCAAAATTGCGTCAAAAAAAAGTAATTTGAGATTAAGATTCAGCTGTTAAGTCTCAGCTTGAAGTTGCACCTAGGTAATTGATGTCAGCACATCTGCCGTTCCTCACCGCTCCCAAGGATGTAGCCTACCCGCACTAATCCATATCGGGTTCATTGTCAACATCTCATGCGCATCAACTCTTTCATAGATCTACTTACTTTGTTACATCTCCTGCCGTAATATCACTTCGGCAAACGATTGACCTTAAAATGGGACAGCCTGACGCGCAAAAGGTCTTAGATACCTTGACCAAACTCCAATCAACACAAGAAATCTCAATCATCAAACTCAGTGAACCTATCGCAAACTCAAACCCTCAAGATGCACGACAACGTACATCAGATGCGTCCAACTCGGCCTTTGACGCCCTGACCCCTTCAAGCTTAACAGCCGATCTTGCGCATTACAAAGAACTATTCGCCAAGTTACGATTTTCTTATGTGCAACAAGTTACCAAGGAGAAGTTTATCCGCGCCATCGTTGGTGATCCACCTATGATTGTCTCTATGGAAGAGAACCTTGAGCTTGAGAAAGAAAACATGGTTGTCAAAAAGCAGCTCAAAGAGTTAAAGACAGAAGTCGCAGAAATGGTGACCGATCTTGAACGAAGGGGCATCGAACTGAGCAAGAAGTACGAGAGTGTACAGTTTGAAACAGCCGAACTGCGCGAGATGCCCGCCAAGATCGAGGAACTGGAAGCAAGAATTGAAATACTGCGCGAGGAACAAGAAATGCCAGATGGAACCAGCCCCGGCATGAACTTACCACTGGCAAAGACACAAGATCTAGTCAACCAACGAAAGCTTGAGCAGCAGGAACTCGCACGAGAACTAGAGTCCCTACAAGCTAAGGTCCCTCGGAAGAGGAAAGAGGCGGATAGACTCCTCATAGAACTTCAGCCCCTTGAGAACAAACGCCAGAACAGTGCAACTGCTGCGCGTGAGGCAAGGAGGAGAAAGGAAGCCGCCCTGGGTGGTGCAGCAGATGACTTGGAGGAGAGAGCCCGGTGGTGGAGAGCTAGCGAGGGTGTGTTGACCCAGGTACTGGATATCAAGAACTAGGGTTCAGCTTGGGAATGAGGATATGTAAATGATTGTGTTATGGCCGGCGTTACGGATGGAAACATGGTTTGCACATCGATCCAAGTGAATCGGCCTTACATCACGTTCCAACGGCATTCCAGCACCTCGTGTCTTCAAATCTACGTACGGAGGATCGAGTCGGATTAAATTGACTTTTGGAATTGTGAGATCTCTTTGGCTGCCTCTTTTTTCTTCTTTTTATTCCCCAGTAGACTAAGAATAGACATTATGACCGTTTGAAAAGCTATCGGACTTTACGCATGCTGTTGCGAGCATGTCGAAGTGTGGAAGATGTAAATGGTATATAATTATTTGGCTTCGCTTCGGCAGGTGCAGAACTGTACTTAGATGAAGCCTCCATGGCACTGGCCTCTACTGTAATACGTATGTACTCTACCCGGTTAACACTACCTATCGTATCCTGTATAGATAATCCCGCCGCTGTACTTAAGGAGGAGAGCGTTAAGAATAAGATGATATATTTGGCTATTCCTGTCTGCAAAAGGATGGATACTGACGCACTTGTGGCAATACTTACTGGTAATGAGCACTGGATCGATTTCTCCTTTGTCTCTTGCTGCTTGGACGTCGGCGTTGAGTGACTCAATTGGTCTCCCTATCACGTTCGTTAATGTCTTCGGGAACCTTCTCGCCCCGGAATATTGTTTTGCAAAGCTTCACGAAAGGATATAAATAGGGTAAGAGGTAGATTTCAATGTACCTTTTCCTCCTCTCTCTCTAGAGCCCTTAGGCGATGGATTTAAAGGCCCTCTCCAGGAGAATGCACTCGGCAGGGTCCCCAGAGGGTATGAATTAAATTCGCATGAAGATTTGAGAAAATAGCCTCTTTATGATACCTAGATGGAAGAGATGAAGCAAGGGAAAGAGGAGGCTTTGCCTTCTTTATACCGACTTGGTCGGCATTAACTTGTAGTCATAGATATCTCCCATGTTGATAGTGAACTTCGCATCGCGAACAATAGATTGCATCATGAGTCGAATGGATCGGCCAAGGTACAGACATTCATCATCAAGATGCTCACCCTCCAAATCAAGATCCTCAAAAGGGCTCAGGGTATCAGAAACATTGACCGCTATGAGCATAAGAGATAAAATTATTAGGGCAGCTTATGCTACTTAGACTATGATTCTCAGATCACTTATTTCTATACCCTAAGACTGAGGAGACCAACATTTCTGCTACCTAGTAGATCAAACTGACCAAAGCCTATGAAGAGCTGGTCCGGCATCCTGAGAACAACCTGGAACAATGCTTAACCTAGAGGTATTAGATACTCAATTTGACATACTTGCATAAGTCTATAACTGTAAAAGTAAATGAGTAACTATACATTATTGTTCCTCTTGTCGGTTGCCGTCACTTGTAGATTGGTCTGTTCAGTTTCTGAACTCTGAGAAAGTGTGCCAATTTCTACTCCAGTTCTTTTCATCATCTAGGCAAACCATTTGTTGCTGGCAGTAGGCAGTATAGACACTTGACAGTCACTCATGTTTTGCCCTGGAAAGTCCTTCGGTGTAGTGACCTTGGCTGTCTATGGGATCAAGATTTTGCAGTATGATGCCTTACCAGCGTAATAAAGACGTTTCTCTAAGTTTACACTGCAGAATACTTACAGTTTACTGCTGCCTATATTTCAGAGTATAGCATTTCGCTTTTCTCCATCTTCACACCTCTTTTTTGAATCTCCTCTTCATACTCCGAAACCATTTCATCAAACCATCTCGCAACTATGGCACCAAAACACAAGCGACAAGGCCTGTCTCAGGGACCAGGAGATTCCAACCTTGCAGTTGAAGGACTAAGAGTATGTTCGTAAGACTAGTGCGTCGGTTAAAACTTCTTAGGATCAGATAGGCTTGATCAGTGAGTCTGATTGAAGTACATAGGTCTTGTGAGACTGTCAAGTTGAAATGATGATTATGGCGATACACCGCGTAAGTGTTATGTCCTTAACTTGGTCCATCCAGGTAGTACTTGCGTTCGATGTTAAGCAGTGCAGTAAGGGCAGACTTCGTCAGCGGTACATAGCCCATCTTCTTTCAGCCCCTGACTTTCTTCTTCCTGTGATTTCTATGTATCACTACAAAGTATCAGCCGACTCACGAATCGAATACCTACTCCAATAAATAACCTAAGTCGCACATAAGGATACATTCTGATTAGGTCCGTGGTCTCTTGTCTGTGAAATCTTGTTCTCTCTGGCACAGGTGTCTGAGTATCATCAACATCAAATACATCCAACCGCCTTGCAGTGACACAGAACCATGTGATGAAAGACCTGTTTCATGGCCCAGTTACATGTGCCAACTCATTCTGTATTGATGTCAGCGTCAATGACCATTCCCTCACGAGCCAACTTGTTTCGATGATACACTGTGGTTCCCTCCTGGTACCTACCGCAGTGGTCGCCGAAGAGAGTCGCAAAACACCGCGGTGTAGCTTCATCGCAGCCATCTTACTAGTGTTTGGTTGTTGGTTGTACATGAATTTCAAAGCCTAATACTGAATCCAACCTTTTACGTTATTCACTGATGAATGGCTGCCAAACCTCAGTTCGAGACTTGGATAAGCAGGGACAGATCGTGATGCAAGGGGTGCAAGAATATTTATGACGGTGTAGCTGACTGCTGCAAAGAGTCAAAGCAGTGAGAATCTTGGCGATACAATGTTATAAGCCAAGAAGGATGAGACTCTTATTGTTTTAGTAGATGATGGCATGCATTTGTATATATGAGATTCCTTATTCGTCGCAATACGATGCTCGAAATGATGGCGCGCGGCAGAGATGGCCTCTACGGTTTAACGCGCTGACATGAGAGTTTACAGACGCTGAATGAGATCCAATCAAGGAATGACCTGAATGGTATTTGACTTGCCTTTGTTGCAATGAGATCAAGTCAGCGCTACTGTATATGGAAGATTACGGAAATGCCTTAGGTTTGGATTGCATGAGGTAAACCCGCCCGATCAAGGCACATTTTCATATTGTGATACGTGACACCAATAGTTATTCACAAACAAGGCTTTTCAACCCCTTTTTGCCATGGGAGATCAGCATCGCCGAAGTTCTAAAACCCGATCGGATCGTCAAGAACAATACGCGTATCCAAGTTTTGTATGCGACTCGTTTAGGCGGGGAATAGAAAAGACCGACGCGGACACTGTACGGACAAACTGGCTGTGTAACAGAACAGGAGGCCAGTTTAATCGGGACCCGTGAAGCAAAGGCGTCCTTCTAACAACTGTGTTGATTATTTTGTCGGTCAAGGATTGAAAGCCCTCTCTGCTTCCAAGACCGAGAACGAGGAGGGGAATATTGACCGAGCCAAGCTGAGTCTTGGCTCTGCAATGGCGAGCAAGATTACGACAGAGTTTGAAGCTAGGGCGACGATTTCGTATCTCGTTTTCAATTTTCCAACCACTAATTACCGCGCACGATCTCACTCTTGCAAGGCACAGCTCGGTCTTGAGCTTGACAGTCGTGTCTTGTGCCCTACGTTGCAGGGGTACCGCTGCACTTGGCAAGGCATGGTATAGCATGGAGTCGAATCGAATGGTTTACCCAGATCAGTAAAAGCCGGTTCCATATAGCGCGTGTACCTGTGAAAACCAAATAATAATTAGTTACGGCGTATTCATACTGTCGCTCGTTGTACGCGTAGGAGGAGGCTTGGAAGACCTTGGCTGGCCTTGTTACGTGGATAAGCGGGCTAAGCCTCTGCCAGGGAAATGAACAGACAAGCAATCGAGCAAAGCCAAGCTATGCAATTGACGCTTTGCTAGGATTTACGTGATATGTGCCGGTACGGATACTCCTTGTGTGATTTAGGTTGTGACGCCTGAGTCTGCTCTTGGATTTTGTGTTGGATTGTTGGATCATTTGCAGTGGTGATCAACCAATATACAGCAGGTATAGGGTTACAAGGCGTTCGATTGCGGGTGCAAGTGCAACATGATTTCAAGCGGGTTGAAGTCGAGGATGTGGGATGGAACAGAATACGAAATTGAAAGTTGCGTTGTGTCAAGGAACGTCGAGTGTTGGTTGTTGGTTGATGAGGTCGATCTGAACCATGTGAAACCCTGGCTGTAAACATCATGGTGAGACTGCCAGTCTAATTACGTATTTAGTCGACTGTGTGTGTACCTAACCATGGATTAAGAGACGCCATCGCCATGATTGTGTATCGACTGGCTGCTAGACGGCTGATATGCATACAGTACCTAATTCGTGCAAATCTTTTACATGACCTTTTCAGAATTCGGACTCGCTTCGCCATGGAAGGGGCACGGGATTTCCAAATGGAAGTTTGAGGAAGGTAGGGCAGGTACGTACCACCAAGTTAGCAACTGCCTCCCGCATCCCGGCCCCACATATGCACATGCAGTGCTGCACCTCCCTCATGGCATGGCCCATTGACACATCCAATGCCCCACATGATCGCTTTCTCTTTTATCTAAACGAACAACCAAGAAAGAGAATGCGAGGAATGCGAAAAAAACAAAACAAAAAAAAACACACACCGCAGCCTGTTTATCTCTCAGACCATACATGCGCAGACTTGGGTTTCCTATCCCGAATGAACAGACACGACAATTGCGGCCCTCAAGCAAGATATGCATTCATCGTTGCGTATCAGTCTGGCAATTGATCGACGCCAGGTTGTTTCTGGTATGCCATGCGATGTTATCCAATGTAATACGCTTACTGCGTATTACAGATACAAATTCATCGTTAGCCAAAGCTAAAAAGGTTAACCTTCGCGGGACAACAAGGCGTAATCGATGAACAATCCATCGACCACGTTGTCGGTACGATCTATCGCCAAGATGCCCTTTTTGTTACTCAAAGTAGTTACAGCTTACAGCGAAAGGAAGAGAGCCCGTGTTTTCCCAAAGCAATTTCGCTCAAATGGATATGTATCAAATGGCTGAATCCTAAACAACACCCCTGCCTGTTTTCTTCTGCTTCCTGTCTTTTCCGTTCGTTCTTTTTCTCCTCTCTTTTTCGAGGGGCCTTCCTTTTGAATGATGACTCCGTTGACCGAAGCCGTGCCCGTGGCCCCGCTACGCACCGGAGGGTAGCTAAACCCCGAAGGCCGGACTGCAACAATAATTGGTTGGTTTCCTGATGAACTCCGCACTCCGCGGGGCGGTGACCACTGGGGGGGCTCCGCGAAGGAAGTAGCTACGTACTGCACCCAGCGGACAATAGAAAAGTTGGCCTCGATACTCGAGGGTGTAACAATAGATGAGTAAAGTAAATATGGCCAAGACGGCATAAACTGACTTACTAATTTCGTCCTTTAAGCTTCTTGAGGGCACATTTCTGACACCCTGAGCCGTACTTACACTACAGACAAAGGAACAAGCACAAGCTGCATCACTAAAAAACCGCTGACTGATGTTCCCCTGTTCTTCAAACAAGGGTTACGTATTTCTTACCATGAGATCAAAGGCACATGGACTCCTTTTCTGTGTCAGTGACAATTGACTCTTGCAATACTCTGTACTCCATGGCTTGCGTGCATCTCCAAGTTGCAATGGCCCACCCTCACTGATACAGTTGCACTCGTATATACGCTGATGAGAAAGTATAATAATGCAGTATGTTAATGCTGAGTTATTGAGGTTGAAACCTTTCAACTGCATGCATCAAAAGACATACAGTGCAATACAGTGTTATTCTGTACATCAAACCGTTTGTTTCGTCCGTTGCTTCGTCCGACAAGCATGCTAGGGCTGACAGTGACACACATCCCCGACTTTGTCTAGCTGATCAACTGGAATCCTCATGTTAGCTGCTCTTCAAATCAGCTAGCGAAGTGATTAATCAACACAAAACATCCATCGTTCTACTCCCAAAAAAGAATAAAGGCGTAAAAGACGCCATCAGTAACCATATCCACCTGTATTACTAAACTGCCTCGATATCCCGTTATGCCCAGGGTTTGGTTTTTCCCCCTTCACCTAAAAGTCTTTAATGCTATTGTAAGCAGCCCGCAGACCTGCTACTGTACCCAGCAGCCTCAATGTCATTTCGACGAGGAGCCAATTGATTTCTGTTTATCTTGTTGTTGGTGGGATCCATCTGCTGATGGTAATGATGAATGATGACTCTTATGCCATCGCTGTCAAGACGGACTAGCCTCTATTACAGAAAAGAGGCAGACCAGCTTCTAAACCATTGGTCATCAAACACATCTCCATTTCCAAAGCATCAACAGCCTCTCCCGGATTTACGGCTCACGGTACATTTGGGCTTTAATCCCACTCAAAAGAGGGACGTGGCTGGACTGTATTACCGTACAGTATATGTACAGTACCATTTAGCTCCGGATTTCTGTACTAGGACTAAATCAGCAGAGGCGTGTGTCTAACCCTGCGGCTCCTGAGTGTCACTGTTTTAGAGCTTATACGCAGCATGTTTGTGACAACAAGAAAGGTTTGATTTTACCATGCATTCGGCGCAATTTTCCCGCTCATCAAGGTTGAGTTAGTTGTCTTGATTTGAAAGCAGCCCGTCCTTTTGAGGGTGGACCTTAGTACTAGCAACAAACTAAAAATCTGTTTGAGAAATTGGTTTAGCTTAACCATAACTGTTAAGAATAACACTTGATTACGCACTGGACCGACCGTTGACATTTCACTCGTGACTGGTCCGTGCTAAGGTTCAGAGAGTTGTGTTTGCGTGTGTGTGTGTGTGTGTGTGTGGTCTACGGCATTACATGGGGGGTCGAAATCTGACAGCTCTGTGATTTGCGCTATCGATCTTCATGGACCCCGAGACCCCCAAACAAGAGGGGATTTGAAATAGGGGATTAAAAGTCCAGACCGTTTCAGTGAGACTGTAGCCGACTGGTTCATGATCTGATGGAGGGGGGGAAATATGATGTGCCTGTTTGTGGCTTATAGATGCACATGCACGGATACAGTGCAGTACTATTACCGTTGAGCTGCTGTTGCGGGCGGTTCAGCAGGCGATGGCAAGGTGGCTCACACGATGTAACTCTGTAAGTTGTCGTAGACAGAGCAAAATAGAAGTATGGTAATTGTGAAGATGAATCATCTCAGTAGTTGGATTTGGGTATGGCAATGCACAAGTCTATCTAGATATGCCTTCTAACTTTACTCAATCCCTTTGTTTTGGGCCCAACTTCAAAGTTGTAGTAGTCGTGGTCGTAGCCAAATCTCTCATATCATACCCATACATCCCTTTCACAACCATGTCGGACATCGGAAAACATACAACGCCGCACCAATTCTGTGAATCCGTGCCTTTAAACACCAAACCCCCACGGGTATTAACCCAGCTGAGAAAACCAAAAAAAAAACCAAAAAAAAAAAAAAACGCCAGAAAGCCTGCAAACACCGTGCCGTGTGACAAATTTTGGACGAAACAAAGAATGGCCGTAAAACAGGTCTAATCGTGCTAGTCAAGTTTCAATTCGTTCGGTCGATTGAATCATAGTCGCATCGGTTCGCCATCGTAACCTGAATAGATCATGGGGTCTCCCATACCCAGCATTACTTCGGGGTTGGGACATGAAAGGACGTGAGGCTTGATTGTTCCGAACTCTGATTCCACAAGGCCCTGGTTCAACATATCCATATTGGCCATCATACCGCTTTGTTGTTGCTGTTGTAGGAATTGCATAGTGAGGTCGGTGAGTTGAGGCTTGATCATTGGCCAGGCGGGGAAATTGTTCATCGAGGGAGATTGTGAGGGGAACAGTGTTGAAGCATCGATTTCGGGTGGTGGAGGGGCAAAGTCGAAGTCGGGAGAGCCTGTGAAGCTCTGCGGTGAAAGGGTCATGGCGTTGGTGTTACCAAATGCAGCTTTTCTGTAATCATACTCGATGTCGACGTCGGAATGGTCGAGTTCCGATGATGACGCTCGCTCGGTTCGGTTACACACTGAAGAGTCTGTGTCCTTGATGGCTTCCTTGTGAGGCTCGTGTTCCTTTTGCTGGTCCTCGAGCTGTCGAGCCAGCTCAGCCATGCCGGCCTCATCCTCAGGGAATACCGAGTGCACGGGAAGATCGATATCGCTGTTGGGGCGGATACATCCGAGCTTTTGGGCGATGTTATGGATTACGGGTTGGCCGCGATCGTTTAATTCGGGCTCGCCAAGGTCCCACGATTGGTTGTTTCGGACCATTGAGTAAAGTTTGTGAACGGTAGCAATTAAAGCGAATTGGGTGTTCTCGAGAACCTCGGCGTAACTGTTGCATTGCGTGTAAGTGAACTGCGGACCACAATGTGTTATGATTGGGTGGAATTCCCACATACCCTCGAGGCAACTGCTTGTATTCCATCTTCTTTCGTACACCAGCAGTACAGACCAGACCGTCATCCTTGCATCGCTTGCAGGGAAATTCACCGTCACACTTGAGCTCGTGTTAGTTGTGGAGTCAAACAGAGAGTACATGAGAAACGTGCCTTGGTCTTCTTCATGCGACATCGTTCACAAGCCTTCCATACACGCTTGTGTCGACCATCCATGCCAGTTGTATGTGTGACATGATCGTGGTGGTGAATTGTAGCAGCACTTGAACTGGCTCGCTTGGAGGTGCGATGCACAGGCTTGACCGACTTGGTACTTGAGGATGTGCTTTTCCGAGAGAGGGTCGACTTATGATCCTCAGCCGGAGGAGAGGGCAAGCTTCCAGATCCCATTGTAGCTTAGAAATAGAAGCTATAGTATTTATTATATGCCAAGCAATGTGGGTGGTGATCCACGATCCAGGTGAAGGATTAAAATATTGGAGTAGGTAAGATAGTAAGAGGAGGAGGGGGAATGGATGGAGGGGAAGAGTGTGTGTATATATGTATAGCAGATTGATATTCAGAAGAAAGTGGAAGATGGGGGGGAGGGAAGTAAAGAAGAGAAGGGATCGAGGAGCTTAATAATAGTGGAAGTAGAGTAGAGTTGAGGACCCATGAATGAATGGAATCTAGGTTGTGTGACTTGGTTACCTAGCTCTATGTACATATGGCACGGCACGGTACAGTAGAAAAGAGTAGTGGTCATAGGAAAGCTATGTTATGCGCAGCGCAATGCAACGGCCATGAAATTATGGATGAGATTATGTGAGAACACCTCAGTCAGTCTGTTAGACCACAGTGCAGTCAAGTCACTTCTGATCCTGCTTCTGATCATGATCCTGGCCTGGCTGGGTCTTGATCTGGGATGCACACCCTTTCACGCCCCAATACCGGCGCTCGGAAGCTTTTCGCTGGTAGCGGTAGGAAAGTTCCCGCCCGCTGGGAGAGAAAGCAAGGGTGTGTCCATAACCATCGGCGTGGTCTTTATGTCCGAGATGGCGAGAATGGGAGAGAGAGAAAGATTAAACAGGGATTATGGAGCGACCCGATCAGGTCAGGGGAGACGACCCGCTAGAATGATGAGTTGATGGTGTGGGTCTAGGTCTCTCTACAGTGCACCTCCCTAGTGCAGCCCGCCCGTCTACAGGGCCCCAGTCAGAGGGGACTAGAGGGGGGTTTAACGCACTGCAAAAGTCCGCGTAGCGTGCGGACTTAAGAAATGCAGCACCTCCACAGCGCAGCCGGCCCAACCATTCCAAAAGTGTCCATGTAGGTATCAATCACTGATTATCAGCACATCCAATATCCATTCATCCTTCGGTTTTGGCTTATGGGGGAGGCTTTGATGTTTTCTCTCTAATGTGCTCTGCTTACACTGGCAGCTTAGTACTCGCAAATAGGTGCTATAAAGGGCGCATTGACGTGCAAAGATGATTGGGCATCCATATACCGAGGACTAAGTGCATTTTCAGGGCGCATGCAAATTGAGTCCAAACCTAACTCCAAGGCGAGGCGATCAAAAGCAAGAACGGGCCAAGTGAAAGACCAGGACCAGGACTGGGAGCTTGATCGGATTGCTGAACGTGTACTCTGTACGAGAAAGCAAACAGGCCAAGCCAAGCGAGCTGGGGTTTGACGATCTTTCTTCTCGCTGCCTCGTTTCCTGCTCCGTGGCTGTGGTATCGTATTTACAATTATTACAATCACTGTACGGTAGGGTAGGTAGTGTAGCGCGAAGCTTGGAGCTGCCAAGGACCGAAAACCTAATGGGGACGACAATGCTGCGCTGCGCTGACTGCCGTGTTGTTTGTTGTTGATGAGCTGGTTGTTTCGCTTTCAATTGATTTGATTTGACGTTGCAGGCCTGGGAAGCTTGATTTCAAAGGTTTCAGAACGGCAAATGATTGATTACACGGGCTGCTGTGAACTACGCTACACTGCACTTCACTGCACGGCAATGTAAGACGGGGCAATTAATGCTTATTGTTATTGTATTGGGGTCGGGTGTTCAGATGATCGACCTGACCAGTCGTCCAATAGGTCTCTGTTGTGTCCGTGGTATCGACGTTAGTTGCTTGTCTGTAACTAGCTGATTACTTGTGCGTACACCAACACCAAAAAAATATTGTCAGATATTATCGTGTGTGTAAGACCTTGCCTGAAGAGAGTGTGGGAGAACCCACTCAGCGTATTGTGAAGTTATTTCTGGCTACATCTGTGAGTTGGAAATGTATATATCCAAGGCCTTTCTCTCTTTCTCTCCACGGTTGAGAACTTTTCCAGACCGATCTCATCATCACGGTTGATGAGCACTTAACGGTGATTGCTGATGCATCGTAGATACTCCAAGGCACCGACTGGAAATTAGTAAAGATTGACGTTGAATCACTTCAGTTTCAGTGGAGGCTCAACACCCACAGCCAACGTCTCTATCCACTTATTGCCGTATTTCCACCATTCTTGTTGCCACTGACCGAATAATTGGCGCTTCTAGAAGGTAACTAACTAACTACTGTAAGTCCAATGAGCAAACATGAACCCCGAGCCCGATCGATCAGACCCGAGGAGTCACGGAGTCTTGTCGGTTTTCCGTGACACCGATTTCCGTTCATCACATCACAGTCAGTCCCCAACCCTCGGGTCCGTTTCATAGGTCTTGTAGCATAACCTGAACTGATATCCACATATGCCCACACGTTCCCAGCACAGCGGATCGAAGCAGAAATTCGCTAGTTTAGCTTCGCCAAGGGGGATAAGATGAAATAACACGTACCCCAATTAATTAGTCTAGTCTAAAAAGTCCCAATTACAAATGCCGCTGGGGACAACTCATTTTCTCGGGACGGACTGACAGTTGACGTTGACAAGTAGACAGGAGGCAGACAAGGATGTGACCACCTTAAGGTTCTCATGCCCACGCTCTGCGGCCGTTGCACAATAGAATAGGGACGCGGATCAGTCAAACATCCCGTAACACACGGCAAATTCCGAACTAATTCATTCCTTCTTTGTTGTAGTGGTTGCAATGCTTCAGGTGACGAATAGTCTACGGGTAGCTCATCGAGGTTGGGACCAGGGATATCGTTGTTCGGCGCCGATTACAACGACCGGCGCCGATGATAAATAGGTACGTACATACAGAGTACTCCAACACAAATCAGATCCGTGGCAAATGAGAGAGCGATCGTCTCAGTTGGAAATGTTAATTATATGGGCCTGCCGAGGCTTGGTCACTAACAACCAGGTTTTTTCAATGCAGGCAGGAGATCATAACTCAGACTTGCTTAAGCATCGAGCTCCCGCGCGCTCTGTCTGTGTAGACCAACGTTAATGTCGCCGAGTAAAGTGTGTTATATTAGGTACTAACTAGCATGTGTCAGCGGGAATTTAGACGCGGCAAATTCTAGCGCCAGAGGGTCTGAGCTAGTAGCTTCTCGCGATGGAACCCAAGGAGCCTCATTTTCATCATTGAATCTTCCTTTGCTTCACCACTTCAACTTGACTCTCCCTCCCCTGTCTCCCACAGAGGCAAGGAACGCATCAAAGTCCCAAAATAAGTTAAATCAAGTGCATACGTATATGTATATCGCAAACCCTAAACAAAATACAGTGAATGACTAGGTAGTCAAACCCCCCGTTACCGACTTTCGTTTTGCCCGCCTTTTTGAGAATGTCACGTCAAGTGCCACTCGGTTATCCGTATTGATTCACTATAGGGCTGGTACGTACATAGTATGTATTGTTCATGGGGTTTCTTGGCTGATCCTTGAGTTGAGCTGCCGTAACGGTGCCCGGTCAGGGAAGAGTAGCTCACCGTTGGATTGCCGCGATGACACTCCGTACATTGTCAATACCCGCGGACTTGGGTGGATATACATTGACAAGTTTGCGTAGATGGCTTCACAGGCGTCTTACTCATTTCTCTGGGCTGATGAGGAACAAAGAGTAGCCAAGTTTTAACATTAAGGAGTGTATCACAGAAACTACAAAACAGCCCTCCAGGGCAGAGATTGTCTTTTCCATTCTGCGTTTCCTGTGTTTGAGGGCTGGTTGCTGTCCGGACTTGTTCATTGTGCCGACACCGTTTCGGAGTCCGCAGCGGTCAATACTTCCGCGGGGCTTTGTTGTCAATGGTCCCCTCCCTCTCCCTCTCCCTCTCCTTTGTGCATGTGCTTGCTTGCCTGCTAGCTTACTGCGTAACTGAGAATGGAATCAAAATGTGAGGCACCGTAGTAGTAGTGGTCGATCATTTGATCCCTCATTTTGTGCAACTGCCGAATGGACGAAAACCTCCGCAAACCGTATTTCGATTCCCGAAAACCCAGTATTAGCGAGCCATGATGGATACTGTAGCATTTTGCTAACGGCATGATCTCATCATGTGGTCTTCTGTTCTGTTCTCTTTGCTGTACTGCATTGCCGAGAATCGTCGAGTTCTTCCATCCGTTTCGCGGTTCCGTATATGGAAACACAAAGAGGCTTTGTCTCATCGACCCATCCCCCTGTCGAATAATGAGCTGTCAACTGAGATCCCACTTGCAATCTTGCATCGTGGGTATCTTCGAAAAGCATCGTTCAGAGCCAAGGCCGAGATGAGTCTTTGTTGGCCAATCACTGAGAGCCAAGAACAACCATCGATCGAGCTCATGTTTCCAAGCATCTCAGATGTTAGTTAGCTGATACTTGGTATGTAATATTGAGATTCTGTTACGTTACGCTTGAGGCTGAGATTGATCTGTGAAGAGAAGAGACTTGCCTCTTGATGACATTTAAATTGCCGATGACTGAGTTTACTGTTAGGATCAGGCCACTAATTCACCAGTAGCACATTAAGCCTCGTCGATATGGACTAAGAATGACGGCTTGAAGAATAAGGCTCCCCGACAGCGGAATTTCGACCGCATAGATATCCAGGATGAGCTCGAGCCCCGATTTTCTTCCTCTTTTTTTTTTGCTCTATTTTTCCTCCTTTTTTTCTTCTTCGCATTCTAAGTCTTTTTGATGCATGCTTCTTCTGTAATTCCCCACCATGAGTACACTAAAACATCTAACCGTCGACGTCATGGGCCTCTTGATTACCAAACAAAAGTTCATCCCACTTCGGCCTTGCTTGGTCTCAACGGCACTTGATTTAGATTAAACTCTATTCGTCGCTGTTGTTTGATTGTTAGGGAGGAAAAGAAAGAAATGCTAGTCAGGGCGTGTGTTTCTGGTAGAGTTATGCATTGATACATTAGTCAATGACGGGCACCAACACAAAGGAAAAGCGAAAAACCCTGATCGCCAGACAGGGGGTCAAGCGCTAGTTTTCAGTGGATATGAAGACCTGACCCAACGCTGTCCCACGAGCGGTCGGAAATAGTACCCACGCGCCGGGTATAACGGCATAACGTTATTCTTGTCAAGGATCTTATACGTAAATTCTGTCAATGACTTGACTGCAATGCTGTCCTTGCTCGATATAGCATCACAGCTGGTCAAACATGTCTCATTTACTTTTACGCTGCAGTCGTGATATGGCTGGCCATTGTGATAACACAACACCATACTTGAATATGATCTCATAGAATAACGTTGTCAGATATGATATGATATCAGCATCAGCAGTGTTATCTTCATATCCATGCTACCTAGAACTCTGATAACCACAAGTCGGAGTTAACAGCCATGTGCAGCAAACGTGACCTGCGACGGGCGTAGTAGTAAGCCGTTATGCTGTCAGGGCTGGCGTCATACCAATAAGCGACTGTTGGTGAGAATCAAGGCGGCTAAGTTTCTGGTTGCAAGTCTAAGTCAAGTGCTGATGATTGATAAAGACGGTTGGTCAACTCGGCAAACACCAGCCGAGCCCTATAGCATCGATTCCTATCAAACGCGATACGATATTTCTCTCAAAGCTATGATTTCTCGATCAAGTGCCTACTCGTTGATTTTGCTTGAAGGTTCAAAATTCTACTGTGAAAATCCGCGGGGTTTCCATGGCCCTGAGTCGGCACCGGCGCGGCAGTGGATAACCCTTGACCCCCTTGATCTGACCTGGATCAGCCTGTCGGATCGTAAGAGACCTTTTCGGACCATACCGAAAAAGTGACAGTCCTTTACCATCGGCACGGACTATTCATCATGGAACACCCTTTCGGCGCCGATGTGGGGGGCTCCTCTATCTTTCTCTACCTAGGTCAATACAGTACACTGCATCATCAGCATAGTTTACAATTTCTGCCGTTGAAGAAAAGGCAAAAGCATCTAATGTTAGAATGAGATGAGATCAGCGGCGGCTTGATAGTCAGGGATATCTGACAGTCCAGCCCAGTCCAGCCCAATTGATCTGCGAGGGTGTACGATTTACAGTACAGTACAGTACAGAGGCAACAAGGTGTTTGATTGTGAGATCTGATCCGCTCGCCGTCAAGTCGGCGTTTAAAACCCCGATGTGCCAATTTCAAGAGCCCGTCGGGCTATTCTCTAATACCACACACACTACATGATAGATGGATGATATGAGAGACTCGTTATAAACGTGCTATCTCCGCGGGCCGCTGATACCTTTTCTGGACGACGTCGTAGCCCTTGGAAGGATTAAGGGTCTCCATGGTTATGTTCTATTAATCAGCTCCCTCTTTGAGAAGGCACATGAGCAAAAGCCGGCATTTGAGAAATGCCTCAGACATGATATGAGACAGCCGTTCTAACCGTCGCGGCCGTTTTACAAAGTGCCCTTCAATGGTATGGATAATGGACCCATGTATGGAAGCAAATCATCAAGGATCGGAATTGATGATCGGAATATGGGGGACGAAAATGGAGAGGAAGAAATACGATCTTTAACACTGTCTGGTTTTGTCCCGTCCTGCTCTGTAACCATTTCCGAAAATCCATCTGTCGGTCAGTCTTGAAACCATGCGATAATTCTTCAAGCTTCAGGATTAAAATCATATTTTTTATACATTTTCCATATTCATTAAACCATCCCGCCTCGCTAGACTCTTCCTGGACGTGCTCCCACATACCAATGCCGAATGCTAAGGCATGCCATGCTCTTCATGAGCCTCAAGGAACCCGTTCCTCGGCCCCATCCGGCCGATGTGGAGCGGAACCGCATCTGAAGCCTTTTCCGGACGAAACCCGTTCTTCAGACTACGGTAATTTCCGTATTGTACGGTACAGTACTGGACAGAGAGTACACGTCACATGATAAACACAGAGCCTCATGTTAGTTGTTAGTCGATAGCTGATCTTAATGCCGTCCTCGCTTGTTGTTTGGCTTTAAATCATATCATGAGCTTCTTTTACCACTTTCACAAGCAAACTCACTATGGTTTCACATGGCCATAGCTGTCTCAGCCAGTCACTGTTAGTTCTTTTTCGGCTATGCCGAAGATTCTATGCCTAAACCTATCGAAATATGGGACCTTGATGGAGCCCTGCGGAATCTTCATCATCAGTTCATCGTGAAATCCGGAGTTCGGTGTTGATGTTAAATCCTTGTCAGCAGCACAAGCCTCACTTAAGCACCTTCGGCTGTCATTCACTTTCTCACGAGCCAATGGCAAGAAGTTTCACCTAAGACACTAAGTACATAGAATCTTTTTTACCCCTGAACGTTGTTCAAACCACGATTCTTCTCCAGTTATGCCCGACATATGGGCACTGTCCCATGGGCGTATCGCATTGCAACGTGAGTGTGGACCCTGGCGAGTGAGCAACTTTGTTCTATCGGCTCCTAGATCGTTTGCATGGATGACAACTAGTGGTTTCGCCTGGCCTTGGGTCGAGCTCAGACGTTGCGGTCCAGCTGGGGCCATAGGGTGGTTATCGGGGATCGAAGTTTTTCAAGGCCGAGCCTGTGACAGTCTTGTGATATTCTAGAATGCCATATCCTCGGCTAAGCATCCATCTATTCTGCTATCAAGAATCACATCCATGTTCTGATCTCCCAATTCAATGCAGTGGATACTTAGGTCCATCATCAAGTAGTAGCTGGGACACGAAAAAAGCTATCCACCCCATCCGACACTGCCCCTGTGTCCCTTCACGACATCAAGCGGCCGGCCACAACTCTCTTTGATCATACATCATTGTACATAATGAGACGAGGATGTTCCTGCTCACAAACAGCCCATGTCCACGCGGCACTCGGTAAGTAATTCATGAGAACTGCAGCTTTGTGACCATACGATGCAGGCTCGAAGAGGTCCGGATTATGTCGGCGTACTTTCTCCACGGCATCGGCTGTGGCCAGCGCGAGGAAATGCTGCCGTTTAGCTCCTTGAGGGAGTACCCTATTTCGAGTTAGTCACCGAGATATTACCAAAATAACTGTGGTTAAGTACGGGGAAAACTTACAATGCGTTGCCAAAAATACCATGACATAAGGATGGCTCCTTGGTTAGTAGACCATGTCTCCAGGTTATGCTCTCCCCCTTTTCGATGGCCGAGTCGATACGGCTTTGAAGTTCAGGGAAATAAGGGCGTAAGGATTGCAGCGAGTACAAAAATCCAGGGGCACCATGGCACCACTGGATTAGGCTTGCGTTTTTGCCCTCCTTGAGACTTCGCACACTTGACGGCCAATTTCCGTCCGGTAGCTGAAGCTCGAGGAGTTTTTCCATACGTCGGGTGAGTTGTGGAGCGAGGGATGGATTCGAGAGAACAACCTGTGTGATGATACCAATATCGCCATGGGCTGCGCCAAAGTATCGTTTCCCATGCCACTCCCAATTTCCTCGTCCATCGTCGTTCGTGGACATAATCCTCTCCGTTAGTCGTCGAAGAGGAGATTCGATGAGAGTCTCACTCCTTGGCATCCAGTGTCTCACCATGCGCAGCAAGTACAAAGCGCCCGCTCTTCCGTATGGTATCTCTGACGGGAACGCATCGTCCTGAGGGCTTGTGTATGGACCAAGAAGTATGGGCATGTTGCTAAGGAACTCTATCAAGTGATCTTCTTCCTTAGTCACGCATACTCTTACTGCCTGGAATGATAACTTTTCAGACGCTATGCCGCAGCTACCCTTCTCCAAGACAAGTGTCCCTCTATCTCCTTCGAGATATCGCTGCGCCCAGGATATCAGTTTCTGACCAGATATCTGCAGGTTTGGATGAAGCTCAGAGAGCTGAAGAAACAGATAGGCGAGGCCAGTGTACCCAGTGAAGAGACCGCCGAGGTGGTGTTCATGATACACTTTGCGGGGCGGCGTGTGCCGAACGACAAGTTCGAGAGCATAAGTTAGCAACTCTTTAGGGTCTGATCCTAGACTCTGAGCTGGGAGGTTATTGGAGATGTATCGCTGGGCCATGGCTGCGGTGTTGGTGTAAGCATTCGTCACGTTGAGATAGAGGCTACAAAGAACGCTTTCGGGCTGTCATTATCCAAATGAGGCTGTCATCAATGTTGGGCCCGCCGCTGTATTATAAGCGCTGTCTTCTGTGACGCATACCTTTGATCTTTCAGGGGGGTGATCAGCAATTTGTTAGGCAACTGAAAGAGGGGGCGACGACGAAGCTCACGCGACATAACCTACCACAAAGTGCACCAGTGACAAGAGGCTCTTTCAGGAGGTTATGTAGGGCTTGTAGGGCAGACTTGAAACTGATCTGCCTTATTTCAAGGTTAGTCTGCTTACAACTCAAGACAAATAGACGTCAGTGTTGGTTGAAGTCTTATATGAGCTCCCACAAGCTGGGGGCCGATGTGGGTCATGAGCTCCCCGGCCGATGTGGGTCTATGGGATGTTTTGTCCGGAGATCTGCAAGTTGACGTTGTAGCGGGTGACCCCAGAAGTTCAGCCTACCTAATAGGTAACTTGGGTAGTGGGAAAGGTGAATTAGAGAGAACACAATCGAAAGCGCGTGATTTTCCTTGCCACATAGGTACAGTAGTTGGGTAGCGTGAATAACTGAAGTTGATAAAACTGTCAATTAGCGTAACAAACGCATCATTGCGACGATTTAAGGTAGCCCCACTCTCCCCTTAGTTACGTAGAGCCCCGCGAGCTATTACAGGACAAGTTAATGACGACATCGATGAGAGCTTCCTTCCTCCCTTGAGCTTGGAATGGAAAGCTTGTGATTGCCAACCTCGTTGTAATAAGAGAAAGCAGAGGACCTCTTCTTCATCCTACAACATCACCGTTGTTAAAGCTGTTCATTGCAACGCATCCTACGAAATCCAATTACATCACCTATCACGTCTTCGCACTAACAACCCATCATGTCTGACACAGCTGAAGCTTCAGGAGCTGATCATCAGCAGCAACCTTCTCAGCGCAATAGAGTGGTCGATACCGTGAACGAGAAAGCTCAAGAGGTTTTGTAAGATAGCCGACTATCTTTTTCGCTTTTCCCAAGCTAATAGCTTCAACTAGCAAGGAGGACTATGCCCAGGCCAGGGAACATGTCACTAATGCTGCCAAGAGCAGATCTTACCTCTACCCGATTAAGGTACGAAAATCACAGGGAATAAAGCTCCACGATAATCATTTGCTAACACACCATGTCTCTTGTAGGGTGTATTCTACTTCCTCTCCCACCGCTCGCTTTGGAAGCCATTCATCTCCAAGCTCGGCCCTCTGGTCCTTCTCTCCACTGGCGTAATCGGCGGCATGTTCTTCTTTACATATCTACCACAGCTTGCCATTCTATTCTTCGTCAATGGTCCTATCGCACCATTCTCCACGGTTCTTCTGGTTCTGAATGAGAGCACTACCATCATCAATCTCGTATCGCGCAACTACCTTCTCCAAGATTCGCTGTTGGATGTCTTCGATGGCACCCTCCTGGCTCGCGGAGACACTAAGATTGTCAGCGAGGGACGTGAAGTCAAGTCGGGAGGAGATCCGATGCAGAAGCTTGGCAAAATCATCAAGAGCCCCTTCGAGAAGTTCAGTCCAAAGGCCATCATCCGGTACATCATGTATTTGCCTCTCAACGCCATCCCAGTCGTTGGCACTGTGATTTTCATTCTCATCCAAGGTAGAAATTCTACACTATTATGTGTGTTTCTCTGCTAATTCAAAATAGGTCGCACCCGAGGAAAGGGAGTTCATGGTCGAGTAAGTGACATACTTGGACGATATCCACAACTACGCTAACATTGCTCTAGTACTTCCAGCTCAAGCGATGGTCGGAGCCCAAGAGGGAGGATTGGCTTACCAAGAACGTCGGTCCTTACACTGCGTACGTAACTCATTCGTTTATGTGCTTTTACAACATCGTTCCGGTGATTAATAGCACATTACGATTTAAAACCAACTAACCCGTGCTCTCCAGATTCGGACTGGTTGCTACGCTCCTTGAGATGATCCCTGTTGCCTCGATGTTCTTCACTTTCAGCAACACCGGTAAGCCATTTCCACATTGGCATTATATATGCATGAACTAACATCATCAAGTTGGTGCTGCTCTGTGGGCTGCTGATATCGAAGACAAGAATACCTCCATGACTGATGGAACCGCCCCAAGTCTACGAGAAACTGCTGAAAAGGCTGAGTAAAACACTTGACTTTTGTACAACACTCCAAGCCTCAAGGCCACGCAACGCTCGGTATCTGCGAAATAGTTAAACAAAGCATGGCCAGGTGCCAAGTCATACAAATTTGATTTTGATTTGTTACGTCCAAGTTCGAAAGGAATAGGAGTTGTTGTCTTTCCTTGTCGTTCCTGCCCTACCCGGAAGCTCCAGGAAACGCATTTCTGACGAATGGTAGGCAGGAAGGCCCCTGGTCGTCAGCTCGGCCATATGAGAAGCAGCTATTAATCGAGAGAGTAATTGACTCTTTGTTATGTCTTGGTTTATCTTATTTCATAAAAAAATTCTTCGCCTCGTTCTGTCTCATTTCCATATCAACACATGCCTCGCAACCACATCCTGATTGGTACTTTGCCTGTGATTTGGAGACGTATAGGTGTTCCTACATACATTTCCGTGAAGAAGAAAAAGAAAACACAATGCACTGATACTGATAATGACTGCTTTTTTATTTGCAGTTTCTTGTTCAGCGAGCGCTAACCACCGATATCATTGTCACCCTGCCGCAATTCGCTTCCCAGTCAATGACACTCCGTGCTATAGCATTGGCCGCGGTTCTGGCACCTTGATCTAGTGTTGACGAGCTTGACGTGAACTCAACGAATAAAAACCCAATCAACCATAGCAAATTACGATACAGCCGGGGCCATCTCAGCAGGCTGTGCCTCTCATGTCACCCGACGGCAAGCTGCATCTCGCCTCGATACCGAAGCTGGTTACACGTACTACAGCTGCACGGATAGCATGTCCCATCTGGTATTCTGGGCCCTGAACTGTGGAACCTTTAACAAACAGGTCCTTGTTCTCAATGGCCGAAGGCTTGAAATGCTTTGTGTTTCACCACTTGGCCCGGCCAAGCTCCGTTAAAATCTCTACGGATGCAAGCTATATTCGAGGAGATGCGACAGCACGAAGGAAGTTTGTCGTTAGGGTCATGTACAACTTTCATTGCGATTCAGTATGAAGCTCTTTCCATGAAAAAGACAAGTACCAAGCACATTCTTCTATCGGGCTCACACGTCTTGAACTCTGATACATCGTGACGCTTTTCTCTGTATGGCAGGAGTAGTCTGACATTGCAAGCGAAGGAATTGCACCAGAATGTTCTATCCTGTTCCACTCATATAAAGGAAACACTGTTCAAGATGAAGGATGGCTTGTGAGATGGCATGAAAACAATCATCGCTTGATGAAGCGAAGGGAGCAGTGGCAAGAGTCGACACCTGCAGGTAAGCGATTGCGAAGAACCGAATTGAAATTTTATTCCCCGAAAGTACGAATAGGGGAACTCACAACTTCGAGGCTACCTATTCAGCTTGCCATCCTCACGGCTATCATCACGGCATGTGAAGACGGGACGATGCGTCGGTCCAAGGAACCGGGTCCGCTCCCATCGGATAGAAGGCAAACATCCAATTGCAGAAATATCATATGGGTTGGTTGAAATGAAAGTCTTGCATAGGTAGCCGAGAATATCGCCGTGCCACCGGGTACCGATCAAGCTGAGGAAACATGCCTTGAGATTCACCAATGCAAGGATCTTGGGCTGGATATCTGTAACCTATTCGATTTGGAAACGCCATTTGTACGCTCATGCTGTGGCAGGCTCTTGGGTTTGAGCTAAAGATCACTCGAGCTGCCTAATCGAATGCCCCTTTTGCCTGACACTGGCAAGCACTGCGTGACAGCTGGCAGCGGTGCACATCTCAGATCTCCCACGTTGTTTATCATTCAGCCTACGCACTCGCTTTCTTGCGCGTGCTGGATTCTTTTTCTTTCTCCTCTTTTCTACCGCGCCTTTAATTTCTCTCGCTTCGCATTTTATTGCCTTCTCATCATCGCGAGAAAGCAACAAGGAGATACCCTCCACGAAGCCGACTACCACTCGTTTATCTTTACATCTTTGCATTCGACTCACTCACTCGTTTATTTCCCTTGATTACTTTTACCAACTAATTTCACTCGTTTCGCGTGCGGTAAGGCTTCCTGGTTTTGCTGTGCTGTTCAGGCATGTGTGTGTGATCCTTTATACTGACACCAGCACCTAGATCATTCTCGCATCGTCATCATGAGGCCACCAAATATTTCTTTGGTTGCCGTCTTGTCGGTATTCCTGCTACTCTCTTGCCTTCTTGGCAGCGCGGCTGGATCTGCTCATCAACAGCGCCCAGGTCGTTACCAGGTCGTGCACGGTAACCGCCTCATTGAGGCTCGCCAGCCAGATGGAGAGCCCACTGATGACTATGGCCCCCCTCCCCCATACTATTACACGGGAGAACCTGCTGTTCCCACTGAGATGACCTCCTGTGAGTGCTCTGGTGCAGGTATTACTTCACAAGCTAACGGTTCTAGATTCTACTTCTGAGAAAACCACAGCGACGGATATTGACACTGGATCCTCTGAGGCGAGTGTGACCTCTGGATTGCACGTATCTTCCGGAAACTTCACTGTTTCCCTCGGGATTTCCTCTGCCGCTTTGTCTACCTTGTTCGATACCAACACTGCTGTGCTGTCTGCTGCTTCGAGTGCCAAGGCTGACAGCACAACCAGCTCCGAGGCCCTGACAGCCGTTGGTACCACAGCTTCTGAATCATCTCATGTGACTGGAACTTCTGGCAACGAGGCATCTACCATCTGGAATAATAGCACTTCCGCTTCCACCAGCATGGCTGGAACTACCTCATTCGAGACGGAACTCTCTTCCACAAGTGCTTTGACTATCACAGTTTCCACTCTCTTGGCCCAGACAGAGACAACCTCAGACGATATCTCTCTCACGGATATTGTCTCGAGTCTCGAAGTGTCAGGCACCACCAATGCGACAGCTAAAACTTCCTCTACTGCCGAGGCCGAGTCGCTCTCGGAATTCTTTTCATCGACGTCGCTCGAGGAAAGCTCGCAAGTGACTGCCTTGACCACGACTACAACAAGGTTTTTCAATGCCACTGTGACAGTCACAGACGTATCAGAGTCCACTGGACTAACACTGTCGTCCACTACCTACCTCACATCGATCAATGGTTCGTTGACTGCCGCTACCTCTTCTGAGTTTGTAACAGACATCTTATCGCAAACTTCCACAGTTTTGACAACAGTTACAATCTCAGAAGAGAAATCCATTTCGGCCAGTGCAGCTTCTAGTTCAGCCACGACAAGCGCAACACTTGATGGCCTAACTGGAATCTCAGGTTCCGAGACCACGCAAAGGACATCGTCTGTCGCCAGTAGGTTCCTGAATGGAACTGTCAGTGTTACTACTACTACAACTTATGTGACTATGACTCTCGACACTGGTTTCTCAACCCAGTCTGGTGGCTCTTCTGTTGTTACCTCCGATGGGCTGTCAGGTGTTGGTACTGGAGAGTCTTCGCAGACTTTCGTTTCAACGTCACTTACTGGTGCTACGAACGAAGGATCGACCATGATCACATTCGCGTCGTCTGATACAGAGTCTTCTATTTCCTTCGTGGTCACCTCCACACTGAACGGAAGTCTTGGTGTTTCCGAGTCAGATGCTACGACAATCCCCATTCAAACATCTTCAGACACCTTGGTTGCATCTAGCGCCCTGCCAGTCAACGCGACGTCGAACGCAGTCGACAACTCTCTTACGACTACAACCGCCTCAGAAACTTCGGTCATCACTTTCATTCCTGGCGGTGTTTCTCCACCGGGGAATGCTACAGGTGTAACCAGTGGCTCTGTCTCGACAGATTATTCGACATCTACTGCTTCGCTTTTCAACTCTTCTACGACCCGCATGGAAATTTCATCTTCCCAGGAGACGAGCTCGTTGTTCGATTGGCCTACTTCGACATTAGTCGAGCCACATCATTCCGTACCTACTGTGGGCTTTCCCCCAATCTCCTTCACGAGCTTTTCGTTTTCGATCATTACCACTCCCATGACTCCACCCAGCGTGGCAACTGGTTCAGTATCACCACCTTTTGACAACGTAACAGTGATCAGGTCTACTTGGATTTCGACCATCGCGACTAGCCACAAGCCAACAGGTTTGACATCTTCTGCCAAGCTTACGGCTGCTCACAGCAGTGGTTACAACTTTTCTAAGACCGTCGAGTCCGACATAAGTTCAGTTGGGTCTTTGTCTACACCTGCCAGCAATCCTACAGGCATAATAAGCACTCCCATCATTACCTGGCGGCCTACCAACGTGCCCTTCCCGACCAACACGTCAATTGAATGGAAGCCAACGGTGTCTTCGACGATACTGACTGATTCTGCCAAGATCACCAACTCTCAAGACCCGCAAACTTCGTTGTCCGCAGCTGGTTCAGGCCTGAGTGCGACTGCTCCGTACATCAACTCAACTTTGACCGCGGGTTCCGCAACGTACACTCCACCATTTGGCAACTTGACTTCTTCCAAGCTGACTTTCACTACGTACCGCTCATGGAACGCTACCAATTCCGCACAAGGGCCTGCCAATTCCACTGTTCAAACAGCCATGTCGAGTACCCAGATCAAGTCAAGTATGAGTACTGCCACTTACAATTTGAACGGAACGGTGACTGTTACGCCTCCTTTCCCAACTACAAATCATGTTACACTCACTACTATATCCGGCAGTGTCTATACCAAAACGTACACAGATATCTTGGTGACAATAATCACCCCTACAGATCCTAAGTTTTGGTCGACTGGTATCATTTCCTCGTCCTTGAATAGCACACCCCCTTTTCCCTTTCCATCAAACGCGACATTGACGAGTACCGGTATTCCGCTTCCACCAATAGGCACATGGACTCATCCTACTGTCATCAGCACTCCAGGAGCCTTCTCCACGCCTTACAAGGAATCGACCTCAACAAGCGAGCGGAAGTATCATACATCAAACGCGACTCGGCACTGGAGTGTACCTGGATCCTCGGGATCTGCTTCGAGTACAAGCGCACCCCTGTTCCCCAGCTCTAACTCGACTGCTACAGCTACTATTACCTTCTCGTCGATCGTTTCATGGACTCCTGACCCGGAACCTTGGACAACTTGGTCAACTTGGGAGTTTACACGAAAAACAGTCGCTCCAACATTCGGTTTGCCTCGAGTGACTGACCGCAACCGAAACAGTGAGACTTCAGAGTCAACTTCGTATACTCAAACTACAACGTTGTTTATTACTACCACTGTGTCTGAGCCAACTACGTCCCGTTTCGTTACTGGTAATCTCAGCAGCAAGGCTTCAGATTCAACTTCTTATACTCGTACCACAACACTGGTCCTCACTACTACTTTGGCAGATCCAAGCACATCTCTGTCTAGGTTCCAGAACTCGACTGACGAGTCTTCACTGTCTATCTCCTACACCAGTACCACGACTTTGTTTCGCACTACCACTTTGGGGGAACCAAGTACCTCTCGTTTGTCTAATGCCGCAGTCACTCCGACTACCTCAACATGGATAAACACAACCTTGGTATCTGTACATTCTTCAGAGACGCCAACCTCCTGGTCCGAAGCATCTGGTACCTTTCTTACTACTGGTAGCGCAAAGGGAATAGCGACTTCCGCCGACAACTCTGCCTTGACACCCTTCCCTGTGACTAACTCGACACTCTCACGAGTGGCATCTTTGGCGATTGATACTCTGACGACCATATACACTTCGGATCGTCAAGCAGGTGAAACTACTCCCTGCAAATCTTCGTCTACGACCTCATCGACTTGCACGGAGTTGCTGGACTATCCTCCGTATGGGTTATCGTCAGCGGGCTCGACCACCGACGATTGCTCGACTGCACACTCGATGGCAAGCTACGACACGGCGCATTGGTCGAACATGACCGAAACGTTTGTCGCAAAAGGTTTGTGCTGTTCCAAGCAATCAATCGAATTATACTAATCTGTGAAGACATAGACACAAGCACCCATGGATCGCCCACGACATTCAAGACGGTGACCACCGTCCGGGCAGAGGAGTCCCATTCGGTATGGGATGACTACCCTACCCCTACCGACAGAGTGATTCCGTCAGAGGTGGTGCCCGCGGACCCCAACTTCCCATGGGGAAACGACTTCCCGATTCACCGTCACCAGAACATGACTGATGTTGGTATCGGTCTTGACGGCGGAGGTGTGAGCAAGAGGAGCGCTTGGCGACGTCGATGGGAGAACGTCAAGGACAAAATCAACAGTTTGTGGCATGGACAGGCTTTGGAGAGTGAAGATTAGTCTTGCCGCCGACATGGATACAAACGACTTGGATGGTGTCTGTATAGCATTCATTCCCCCTCGGACCATTTCGTTATTAAGGGGTCTCGTTTTCTTTGTTAGTTTTCTTGGCTGGACTCTATTTCTGATTCAGCCCTGTTGGTTTCGGTAGTTCGGGCTACTCTCAAGATCCGGATATACGTATTGTGGACCACCAAGCAGGGATTAAGTAAGGTTTAGGGGAGGCCTCGATGGGGAAGAATTGTTCTGTCTGGATGAATGGATGGATGGAAGAGGATCCATGTACAAGATTTACCTAAATCACTCTATTAATTTATGCTGAGACTGAGATGATTGTTCCGTATCCGCACCAATGTTGTGACAATTGCTGGTTACTTCGAAAAAAATGAGTAGAAAGTGAGACAAGTGTGGATCATAGGCGACTGATGAATGCACCAGGATAATGTGTCCAAAAATGAACAATTATTGCATTCATAGTATTCATTGTGCATCAGTTGTAGGTAGTATTCATTAATGACTAACATAAAATCATGTACGCGGAAGCGAAAAAGATTGTATGGTCGTATTTGGTTTAGCCAATCACTCATGACTTGGAATCGTCGTCATCGGTCATCGGAGAGGGGTCTCTCCCTCCTTCCCGGCCCCAGATTCATGCCTCACGCACCTGACGCCTTACCAAAAGCGGAGCCCTTGCCACCGAGACATCCGATGCAAGTGCAAGGCAAAGTCTAAGAAGGCACGCTACTGCACCAAACTTAACTTCAGACTTCCATCTTTCCACACACACAATCCATCATCATTCATTCTGCACAACACAACATACATCAAATCTCATCAATCGCATCATGCTTTTCAAGCCGCTCGCCTTCGCGGCCACTGCTGCTGCAATTCTCATCGTCCCCGAAACTTCCGACAAGGACGATGGCATCTTCCGCGCTCTACCCATCGACGCCGGCACCTTTGAGCTCCCCGCCACCGCATATGAACAAGCCATCGATGTCCCTTGCCTTCAGTGCCGTGGAAAAGATACTCATTTAGAACTCGACTTTGGTATTAAGGACCGTCGCCTGGTCCTTAACGGCTTCGAACTTTACCCACGTGCCGACCCATGGAATGGCGATCTGTCAGCTGCTGTTATCAAGGGCAATGGCAAGAGTGATATGCGTCGACTGGGATATGGTCTAGCCATTCGCCCTGAAGGAATCGACGAGGATCAGCATATGGAAATTGTCAACGTCGAAGTGCGAATTATTGAAGTTGGCGATCGATTCGTCGACGGCGTTCCTCCTGTTACAGTCAAGCTTATCAAGTCTCTGAGCGGAGAGATTCTCATCGGAAATATCGAAGTTAAGGGAACTGGTGAGAAGGCCCCAGAGGATTGCGACATGTGGTGTCGAACCAAGGACGTGGTCCACGACACATGGAAGGGCGTCAAGGATAAGTTTAAGGGCTGCCACGGAAAGAAGCCTCATCATGGCCACGAACACGGCCACAAGCCATACCACGGTTCTGGCAAGGCTGAGAACAAGCCTACCGACAACTTTAAGCATGGTCCACTCATGCACAAGAAGCCTGAGCAGTCCATGGTTGAGGTTCTCAAGCACGTTGCCGCATACATCGTCATCCCCGTTCTCATGGGTGTTGCTGCTGGTGTTGGAGTTGCATTGTACGTTGGATCCTGTCGTTCTTGGCTTCGTATGCTAACCACTTTTAGTTTCGTTATGTGCCTTTTTAGTATGGTCCACCGTCTGATTTGTCTCTTCAGAGGTGAATCTAGGGAATCTGATAAGCACCGAGGTGCTTATCATCAAGTCCCTTTCGTCGAGCTTCCTGTTGAGGACGAGAAGTCTATTCTCAGTGAGACTCTTCCTCAGTATGAGCCACGCAACTAGATTAAACTTTCACGACAATGTGCCCGTACGCAACTCGGTCTGTATAGAAAAAGGGAACGGCGAAACACTACCAACACAGAACTTCTACTGAAGGCGTGTTATCGATTCCAAGATTGATTTTACTTGTGATTTGGGTTTGGAATAGGCGTTATAGCGTTGGATGCACCATGAACGGAATCATGTTTTTACGAATTGGATGGAAACGCCTCATAGTAGTCGTAGCATCACAGGTAACGAGTTTTGAACGTTACTGTCCTCTCTTTCAAGGTCTGAGTCGTGTCTATCGGGTTCCATTCTAGCTACCCAGACATTATTTAGAATGAATAAAATGATATCTTTGAAACATCCCCAATCTAAAATGGCCAACAGCGGTTTCATTCTAATCAACGTTGATTGATAATGCTCCAGCATTATTGAAGGAGGGAAATCGTCGTCGAATTGCTACTCACTACATCAACCTTGCGGGCATATACACTGTAAATACACGATTATTGTACATAACTCGTGACATTACGCAGCATCCAGCCCCCACAGAGTGCGGATCCTGAAGATTAAATTTGTAGAGTTCCATTCCCGTTCTCACTCCCGCTTTCGCTTCCACTTTGGGCGATCCCACGATCCCAAGTCGTGTAAGTGGATAGGTTGTAAACGCAGTGTTATTTGCGGGGTTGTAGAGGGGACAGATAAACTCGCTTCTCTCTAGCCCGATTACCGAGTTTATATAATATTACTGCCTTGCTCTTCCATTAGCCAGAATCTTATTGTTGATGTTTGTGTATTCTCATCCTTTGCATAAGTGGCACCTCACACTCACATAGCCTCCCAGCACCAGAATAGCTCAAAATGTCGCAAACACCTCGTCGCTTCGCTCAAATCATCAAGCTTAAGCCAGAGCACCTCGCAGAGTACAAGGAGGTCCACGCCCGCGTCTGGCCAGATGTCCTAAAGCAAATCGCTGAGAGCAACATCAGAGATTGTACGATGACAACACTCTCCTCAAGGTTTAATCAAGTGGCTGACATGACGGGATCCTACAGACAGCATCTTCTACGATGACCAGAGCCACGTCCTCTTCGCTTCGTTCAAGTATATCGGTTCAGACTACAGCGGCGACATGGAAAGGATGGCGCAAAACCCTCGTGTTAGAGAATGGTGGAAGATGACCGATTCCTGGCAGGAAAGCCTTGTTCCCGGGGCTGTGAGCTCAGAGGCTGGCGAGCCATCCTGGTGGAAACCTGTTGAGGAGGTGTTCTACCAGCCCTGATTTATAAAGTTAGAGTCATAAGAGGCACTCAATCACAAACAGATAAGGAACAATATCTCTGAAATATCTTTCATTAACGGGAATTGTGCCATTGAACACCGAGGCCTCCTTTTTGAAAACGCCCACGCTAGTCTCGAGGTATCCATTGAAGGGAGGTTAAATACAATAAAAGGAAAAGAGGAAAGGACCTCTGGACTTTGTATGCAAAATCTATCTTCTTGCTTCTAGCTTCATCTTCTTTTTCATCAATCGATCCTATCTCGCACCCTCACTCATTACCAGCCACGGGCCAGCCTTGGTTAAAACAAAACAAACAAGACACCGGAATGAACTGGCCCCATTATCGAGAAATGCATATTTACCTATGTTCACGCATTATATACAACGTCTACTCCTCGTTTAATTTTTTTGGATGGCCTCTGTTCTGCCTTGTCTCCAAGTGTGTACTGCTCTGTGCCGAACAGACACGTAAGCAGGAGTAGTTTTCACAAACAAGGTATGACGTTTGACGTTCCCCCCAACTGTGCTTGACCCAAGGGTAATCTTGTACCTCAGAAGATCCACTGACTTCTTGTCACCGATACTGACATTCTCAGCCTCCTTTACGAGCACCCCATCGTCTTTACGAGCCTTAGCAAAGAACTTATCAATGCTAGACTGTGTGTCTTGAGCGCTATCCAGATCCTGCTGCTGGAGAACAAAAAGTACAGCGACCCGTGCAAAGTCTAAAACCTCGTTGGTAATCTGAAACTTGTTCGTAGGAGTCTGTGTTTGCGTGGGGACAGCTGTGCTTGAGCTTTTGGTTGCACTTCCAGTCGTGGTCGGAACGCCTTCTGGGCTTCCTTCATCAACAATCAGTTTAGTAGGGTTTGCAGTCTCTGAAGATACGACAATGGCAGTAGCGGATTCGGGTGCACGAGGTACCAGAGAGGCGGCATGCGCCTCGCGTTTGTCCTGGTCCAGCATGAGTCCCCTTTTGCGCGAAGCTGCACCATCAAAAGTGACCAGTGAATTTTGAGCAATGCAGGACAGCTCTTGGGAGTTCAACTTGGCCATGATGGCGGTACCAGATAGAGGAATGGAGAAGTTTTTTGCGCTATCCTCAATGAGACGTGGAATGTTCTTTCCTAGAGTCACATTGCTGAGATCGCCACCAAAGTCTGTCATTGTGCAACCATCAGATCCCGCAACGCTGCAGTCCGAGCCCGTGAAGCCATTCGTACAGATGCACGAGCAAGTGCCCTGAGACATGATGTTTGTTCCACCGTTCTGACATTTAAGTGATTGTTGACACTGAGCCAGTGCAGATTGAGGCTTGTCGTGGTTTCCCAAGTTCTTAAAGACAAAGAATTCTAGCGGAACAAGCACAGCAGCCACGATAATGCACAACAGCAGTATCATCAACATAACAAACGCCCAGACAGGGAGCCCGCAGCAACGCCGGCGTGGTTTGCCTTGTCCCTCATCTGAGGGGGTCCCCCCGCGCTGGCCATTTCGCGACGGTCCGTTACCTTGTCCAGGGCCAGGTGCAAGAGGCCAGGACGTTGTACGGAACCAAGAGCCGCGACTTTGTCGGCCTGTCGGCTGCGCGGGAGGAGGGAATGCTGCTAGCATATCCGATAGACCTATTAAATGTAAGTAAAAAGACAGCAAGTCTGACGTAGACTATCTCACCTGAGTTTTCCTTATCACCCCCTCGCATCTGACCCTTGTCGTCGAAGAAATCGTTCAGGTTATCAAATCGGCTCCCTGGTCGTTTGCCATGATCAATCATAGTTGCAAGTCGAGTTGCTCGTCGGATCAAATCAGGCAAACTTGTCATACTGCCTCTCTCCTCCGCTTTTCGAACGGCATCGATGTCCAGCTTCGGTGGTCGTCGAATCGCTGAGAGGCGGTTATAAGACTGAGGCGATGGTGATGGTGCAGGCGCCTGTGACTCCGACAGATTGGTTGCACTGGCGGCTGCAAATGCTCCGAGAATAGCGTCTGGGCTTAGGCTATCGTGAGGGTTTTGCCCAGTGGCAGATGTCCTTCCCAGCGGGAGTGTATTTGACGAGCTTGATGATGCGTCGATATAACCAGTTCCAGAATCGAAGGGTTGGACTGGAGATGGTGCGGGCCGGTAACTAGGTTCCATAATAACCGATTTTGTATTGACGAGGGAAGGCTTTCCTCGTTTCCCAATGCTAGCGCTGCGGACCAATTTACTCTCGTCATGAAAATCTTCGTCTTGACTCCTGTCAGTAGCCCCGTCGTCATAATACGAAGGACTGCCAACTGGAGAGCCTCCGCGCCAGCTATCGGGCATGGCAGCACTTGATGCGTATGAATCGTGCGACCTTGAGTTAAGACTTTCTTCAGGAATTGGCGAGACAAACGACGCGTGTGAGTAGAATGATGAGACGCCTCGTCTCGCTGATGGGGGAGGTCCAAGATAGGTACTTCGTCTGTTGGCTGCTTGAACTTGGCTGGGTTCTGGGAAGTCAGGGACAGATCCGAGACTAGAGATAGTATTTCGCGATGATGGAGAAGGGGGAACAGCAGAGTCGTATTCTTCGGGTTCTGGGGTGAGAAATACTGGAGTCGGTTCTTGGAGTCGAGACTGGTCGAGTAATGAAGGAACTTGGCTGGGTCGAGGAGGCCGTCGAGGGGCCTGGGTTGGTTTGCCGGGGGGTGGTCGGTATGGCTCAGCCTCAGGCTGGTTCATGGCAGCCATAGGAGGGCCAGACAAAGGCCATTGAGGTACTTGTTGAGGTCGAGATATGGTGAGGCCAGAGTTCCCACTTCTGTCTACCGCGTGCTTAGATTTTGGAATCCTGGATTGTCCCATGGTATTTGCGCCCATGGGTCGGCGAGGAGGAGGAGCCCTGAGCTCGCCAGGCGGGTCATCTTCCATGGGATCTGAATATGTTGGTTGATGTCGCGAATATCCACCTTGTGTTCTCTCGCGTGCTCTTCTCGTAGATCCCGAGTATGGGTCCATACCCCTTCCATCGTATGGTTGACTCATTTGGTTGTCCTTATGCGAAGTCGAGAGTTCATTCAAACAGTGTCACACGGTTAGGGACTTGGTGACAGGCTTCTGCATGCAGTTCAACTGTATGTACGAAGCCGCCGAGTCGTAAAGAATAGAAATGATGAAACGATACGGTATCCGTCGGTTTGCGGCGCCTAGGGTCGATGGTTCAAGAAGCACTGGCACAGCGTTCGTATATGGTGGAGATGATTCTATCCGAGATGTTGTGTTGCAGCATGAAAATTCGACTTTTCCGGATCGACCAAGTCGTACAACCGCAGGCTATGTCGATTTCGCAAGAATTCCGGCAAGCGGAAAGTAATAATAGATAAGACGAGAACGAGATAGAAACGAATGTAGAAGAAGATAAGACGAATCGAACCAAAAATGAGCGTTTGTTGCACGGTGAACCAGACCTCGCAGTCGCTGAAGCAATGCAAATATGAAATGAACTATGCAGAATATCAGTGTTAGAAGGGATAAATAGCAACACAGCCAAGAAATGAAGTAAGAAAATGAGTTTGATGTTGAAATCGCATCATCTCAATGAATGCAAAGCAGCAAAGTTGGAGACATACCGAGAAAGGTCGCAGTTTCTACAATATCACTTGGTCGTGACGAATTAAGTCGAAGCGGAGCTCTGCTGTAGCAGGCAAACCAGTAGTATATAATTGATACGTCACAGGGGCTCGCGATCAACGATTCAAAAAAGAGATCAATGCGACGAGCAAATGCAGTGATCCAGTGTCAGCGGAAAGATGAAAACCCAGTGGCCGTTGTTGTGCCAGTTAAGACGGAAGAGGTGGACGAGGCGTGTCACCAAGTTGGACGAATCGCGTTTCAAAGTTGCGTCTGGATGGTTTGAGGTTGCTCCAGGTGTCGAGACGGTAACGGTTGTGAATGGAGGAGGTTCGGATCGATGAGATACCGACAGTCGCAAAGGAAAAGGTCGGGCACCTATTGAGGCTTTTGAATTATCGGCTCCTGCTCTTGCGATTTCGTTCTTCTTCAACCACGAAATTATTTTGTGGCTGATGCGACTATCAAAGTGGCCAAACAAAAGAAAAAAGAAAAACAGAACGCAGATCTGATTATCCTCTGGGGACACCGAAAATAGCAGGAGAAAAAAGAAGTTTTAAAAAAAGAAGGTGTGCAATGCTATAGTAGCTTGGCACAAACGAAGAGGCATCGAAGTGGTTAGAGAGAAAAACGAATGTAACGAGGCGCAGACGACGACAACTCGGGTCGAGGCAGGCTTATCGAGGGACACAGGAGTGCGGGTGAGAGATGAGATGGAAGGAGCGGAAGCGAGAGGGGGGAGGAAGGAGTGAAAATGGAAAGACGGTGCGGACAAGGTAGAGAGGTACCTGCCCTGTGTATGGTGAGGCTATTGGGGACAGACCCTTGAGGTTAGGTTGTTAAGGTTGACCAGGGAAAGCACGAAACAGGACGATTCAGCACTGGGCTGGACGAAATAACAATGGAACGATAGCTTCATTCATTAGTATTACCCTTCTATCAAAGCAATGACTTCTAATTGACACTTTCTCATCAACAGGACCGTTGGCATTGTAACATAAAGGCGCCTCTGACCATTCAAAGGCTCTGAATCGAGGCTAGAACAAGCACAGAGCGCAGAGCAAACAGGCAAAGAGAAATATATATGAAGGGGTAGCGGCCATGACCTCTGAAAAGGGCGTTTCTATCCGTTCGTTGCTTCGGCTAACGGTTTACCGTTTTCCCCCAAGCCACTGTTTTCTACTGGCTCAATCGACCTGTCTTCCGTCTCTTCTGTCAGTCCCACCAATCATAAAAGAGTATCAAGCATGTCACAAATCGAAACCCCCTAGAAGCCAATTTATAAGTGAGTACGTGCCTGCCTACAGAGTGCTATCCACAGCAAGTTCAAGGTTGTGTCGATCCCCTGCCAAATATGTCTTAGTAGAAACACTAGCGCATTCTGTTCCTGCAGCCGAGATCCATCATCACTGTTCAGAATACTAACACAAATATGCCACGAGGTCCTCTGCTGGATAAATCCCAGCGGTCATATTTTGCTGCTTACACATATAGCATGTGTTAAAATGATGTAGAGTCCTTTCCATAAACTTTGTTTTTCTCAGCTCATTAATTAAACACAATATAATATGGCTCCGCCGGTGCATAAGCACATGGCCAAATCCTTTCTTTAGATTCCTCCACTTTGAGTCCAAGCAAATATTGAGTTCAGTCCAGTCAGCCTTGATCAAACTCCATCTAGGGCCGAACATGATGAGACAGAACACGATGGAACCGCGAGGTCTGGACGAACTGAACCGTTCCGCCGGATGGACGGGCTGATACCAGCCGGGCTTAACTAGCAGGTAGAGGTAGGCTAGCTCTTACAGAACATGAATTTCAATACGCGGCAATGAGCGCCCGTCCCTCGGATCATTGACGATCACATCGAATACACTCGTGAAGCTTAATAAATGAGATTCAATTTGTTCGACGCACTAGTCACAGTCATGCGCGATTTCACATGGGCAGAGTTACTTTCCTTTAATTTCTTTACGAATCCTTTTATTTAACTCATCTGTTGGTCATGCTAATTTCTAACAATTTGGCACCTCGGAATAGCGGGAAAAGTCGCCAGTATACGGATATCCGGCGCTGCTTTTTCTGTTATGTATCGTGTCGTGTCATGTCGTGTGCTGTCTGCATCTTACGAGACACCCTCAGACTCAAAAGTTAACGGATGAAGACTATGTTTCACCTTTTTAGAGCCAAGATCCGACCTCGATCGACCACTTCCTTGATTGGACGAACTTGTGACCAAAAAGCAGAAGCAACGTGACACAGCTGAGACAGGACGATTGAAGTGTTTTTGTTTGCTACGGCTCATATTGGACAAAAGCCAATGGCTCAGGCTTTTGATGATGGAAACTGCATACACAATCAAGGCGCAAGTGCTTAAAGACTTGCTTGGGCTGGATTCCTTAGCGTGTTTCAAGCTTGCATGTGGTGGAGGGTGGGGGGTCCTAGTCGTTTCGCGTCATCGGCCCATAGCTCCAAGGGTTGGTGCGCACATGTCGATCATTGATTTTGATGAGTTCGTTTTTCTCGTATTCTCTCTAGGGTAATCGACTTAATGTGGATATTATACCCAAAATACATGTACTTCAACCTCTCCCGTACATATCTGATTCTGTTTCTAATGATAATAAGTACTGAAAGGGTGCATTACCCATTCATAAGGTGTGAACGAGTCCAAACATCGTGTAAGCTTACGAATAAGGCTATCGAAATGCAACAGGGTTATTATGTCAGGAGAATGAGGCCCCAGCGGGCAGCAGATCACCAACGATACGAGGTGCATATCCGTCTGTACAGTACTGTAGTTCATACAGGGCACATGATTGGAAGTTGCTTTTGATACATTACTATATTTTTACTTTAATGGTTTTCTACATTCGGAAGACACCGAACTTTGTATCGCCCGCCTTGACCTCATTTCTACCTCCCATAGCAGCCTGTAGACCCAGACCCAGGTACCGTCTTGTATGTTGAGGAGGGATAATACCATCGTCCTGCAAAAGTGTTAGTTCTTGATTCCATGCAACAAGGTTCATACGCATGTGACCTACCCATAACCGCGCTGAAGAGAATGTGGCGTCGCTCTCCTTCTCGATGCGCTCCTTCAAGCCCGCATCGACTGTCTTTCCAACTGTTTCCATAACAGCTGCGAGTTGCTCGCTACCCATGACACCCACCTTGGCGTTGGGCCACATCCACAAGAACCGCGGGCTGTATGCTCGCCCGCACATTCCGTAATTACCAGCGCCGTAGCTACCACCAATGACGACAGTGAACTTGGGCACGTCTGCGCAAGCCACCGCAGTCACAAGCTTGGCGCCGTGCTTTGCAATGCCCTCCCGCTCCGACTCTGAGCCTACCATGAAGCCAGAGATGTTTTGGAGAAACACGAGGGGAATGCCACGCTGCGAGCAGAGCTCGATGAAGTGAGCGCCCTTGACAGCCGACTTGGCGAAGAGAATACCGTCGTTGGCCACAATACCCACCTTGTGACCGTAAATTTCAGCGAAGCCAGTCACGAGAGTGGTGCCAAAGTCGCGCTTGAATTCAGAGAATTCGGAGCCATCCACAACTCGAGCAATGACCTCGCGGATGGGAAGAGGCTTTCGCAAGTTGGTGGTAGCAATGCCAAGCAGCTCCTCTGGGTTGTGGAGTGGCTCCAAGTATGTAGGCTTGGGAGCTTGCGTCTCTGGTGACTTCTTGGGCCAGTTCAGGTTGCTGATGCAGCGTCGGGCCAATACTACGGCATGGGCATCATCCACGGCCAGGTAATCTGTTACACCAGACACAGACGAGTGCATCTTGCCACCTCCCAAATCCTCATGGCTGACAACTTCTCCTGTCGCTGCCTTGACAAGAGGAGGACCGGCAAGAAAAATGTGACCCTGCTCCTGAACAATGATGCTCTCGTCGCTCATAGCTGGGACATAGGCACCACCAGCTGTACATGGGCCCATGACTACGGCGATTTGGGGGATACCCTCCGAGCTCATGCGGGCCTGGTTATAGAAGATGCGACCAAAGTGATTTTGATCGGGGAAAACATCGGCCTGGTGGGGGAGATTGGCGCCGCCGCTGTCGACGAGGTAGATGCATCTGGTAGTTGTCAGTCAAGGGAGACCCCATGATGGGACTGTTACTTATGTGTACGTACGGCAATTTGTTTTCTCTGGCAACGGCCTGAGCGCGCAAGTGCTTCTTGACTGTAATGGGATAATATGTACCGCCCTTGACAGTGCTATCATTGGCGACAATGACACAAGTCACGCCCTCGACAACACCCACACCTGTGATGATACCACCTGCTGGCACCTCGGCTTCAGGGTACAGATCATATCCAGCCATAGGAGAGAGCTCCATAAATGTCGTCCCAGGGTCGATTAATGCCGTAACTCGATCTCTGGGGAGCATCTTTTTGCGATCGATGTGCTTCTGCCTGGCCTTATCAGACCCTCCCTTCTGGATTTTGCGGGCGAGTTCCTGCATGCGGCTCATGACCTCGCTCATTTGCTTCTCATTCTCCTTGAACTCTTCCGACGAAGGATCCACGGAAGTTTGGATCCGTGAGATAGCACCTGCATGATGTGGCGGGGTGAGGTTTGCGACAGCTCGTCTCTGTGAGGATATCTGTAAGCGGGAGCTCTGGCGACCGAATTGGCGACCAAGGAGCATCGCCTGACGAGACGAACGTGATAGAGCCATTCTGGAAGCTCTATGAAGATTGGAAAAGTTCCAATTACTCAAGACGGATCTACGATGACAAGTAGAAGTAGTAGTAAAAGAAGAAGAATATCATCTCTCAAAGGAATCGGTCGGGACGGGAAACGAAGCACTCTCTAGTAATTATCCAAAGCCGAGACGCGGGTTACGCTAGAGGCCGAGGCTTGTGACGTATCTCAAAAACCTGGGGTAAGCGGGCCGGCCGCTAGAAGCCGTGTAGAGCCGGGTCACCCCAACGCGGCTATTGTAGCCTTCACTGGCCGTGTCTCAATCCCTCGGTCGGTTCAATGTCGACAGGAAAGTAAAGCAAAGAAAGAAAGATAAGCAGAAATATTTTCTTGGTCCTTGACTTTGTATACATACATTTCTCGTTCATTCTCATTCATATTTCTTCATCACACACTCACAATGGCAAGCGTACGAACCCTCAGATCATTGGCGCGCCCCGTCGTTGCCCGTCAATGGCGTCCAGCTGTAACTCTCCCCGCTATCCAGTCACGATTGCATTCATCCAAGCACCCCAAGGGCTTCGAGGCCCCTTCAAATGAAGAGCTTGATGGGTTGAGAGAGCGAGTGCAAGAATTCACGCGCCGCGAAATCACAGAAGAGGTGGCGGCAAAGACAGACAAGACAAATGCCTTCCCAGCAGAGATGTGGCAAAAACTGGGTGAAGCTGGTTTCCTCGGTATCACAGCGGATGAGGACGTAGGAGGTCTCGCCATGGGCTACCAGGCGCACATTATCGTCATGGAGGAGCTATCACGAGCCTCTGGATCTATTGGCCTCAGCTACGCAGCACATTCACAGCTGTGCGTCAACCAGCTACAGCTCAACGGTTCACCCGAGCAGAAGCAGAAGTATCTACCAGGTCTCATTGCAGGCACAAGTGTCGGCGCGCTGGCCATGTCTGAGTCCGGCGCGGGAAGCGACGTTGTCAGCATGCGAACAACAGCAAAGGCCGTGGATGGTGGATATGTCCTGAACGGATCCAAGATGTGGATCACCAACGGACCTGACGCCGACTTTATCGTGGTCTACGCAAAGACAGAACCAGAGAAGAACTCAAAGGGCATCACTGCCTTTATCGTGGACACGAAAACCGAGGGTTTCAGCTGTGCTCGCAAGCTCGATAAGATGGGCATGCGTGGTAGCAACACCGGCGAGCTCATGTTCGATGGTGTCTTTGTTCCCACAGAGAACATCCTCGGCAAGGTTAACGGAGGCGTGAGAGTGCTGATGGAGGGTCTTGACTTAGAGCGCCTAGTCCTGAGCGCTGGACCTCTGGGCATCATGCAAGCCGCACTCGACGTTACCCTGCCCTTCACACACCAGCGCAAGCAGTTTGGTCAACCCATTGCGCACAACCAGCTCCTTCAGGGCAAGCTGGCAGACATGTACACCAAGCTTCAGGCTTCCCGTTGCTACACCTACGCAACAGCTAAGGCGGTGGATGAGAACGGCTTAATCCGCACCCAGGACTGCGCGGGAGCTATCTTGTATGCCGCAGAGCGAGCGACCGAGTGCACACTTGATTGCATTCAACTTCTGGGTGGAATGGGATATGTTGAGGAGATGCCTGCATCAAGATTACTTCGAGAGTAAGTTCACCCCATACAATCAGGGCCCCTTTTACGAACAGAGTGAAATGTCCTTGATGACATACATTCGGAACATCATACTAACTTTGGACGTAGTGCTAAGCTATATGAGATTGGAGCCGGTACTTCCGAGATCAGACGTATGGTCATTGGAAGAGCCTTTAACAAGGAGTACGCGCAAGCATGAGGCGGATAGAACGAAACACGATATAAAGAATATTATGGTGAAGAAGGCGTTCCATGACATAGTAGACACAAAAGTCCAGATGATGGTTGATGAAATTTCATTTAAACACACATAAGGAGAAATATAGCCCAGGGCGCAGCTGTCCCTGGATTCTAGGTGGATGGCTATTGGGCCAAGACAGCTATAGGCTTGACGATCCTTCATAAAATTAGATACAAAAACAATTATAAACAGTATGAAAAAGATCTTGAACACACCGCATGGTTAAGTCAACTTGTCCCCATACACAACAGAACAGGGATATCCGTGGGTTATGTATTTTGGGTACCTAATATGTCTCATATAATTCAGAAAGTGCAGCTACTTTCTAACACCTATCATGATGTTTCCTATTTTCCGCGGAGTACACGTCGTGATGTGGCGATGTTGGTGTTGACTGCCAGTCCCCACATAGAGATTTTGCTATTCCCGTGACATGTTATAAAAGTGACAAGTCTCATCAGCCCCTTCGTATGACAGGGATTAACTGCAGATACGTTCCATGCAGTTTCTACCAGTCTCTGGAACACAAAGCCCTGGTAAAATTTGCTTTTGACGACCGGTCTGGCCATCTCAGCAATGATTGATCATCCTCGTGACCCGACGATCCCGCTCAACAAAGCATCGTCGATTTCTATGATTCTCTTCCTTCAGTTTTCCCTTTCCTCTTTCATATGTGCATGCATTCAATCGATCAATATTGTGACAATTGTGCATTGTAATACGTTAACATGCTTGTACCTCTAGTTTTGGTATACCGAACGGTGAAGTGGTGTCAATCGGATGCACACACCGATTTAATAGTCAGCTCTGATGCGATGCTGTGATGCCACCTTTTCTGAATTCAATGCTGCGTGTGCATATTTGCTTCTTTCTTCAGTAGGCTATGCCGCCGGCTTGATCCTGATCCTGGGCCATTGCGGCTCTGAAACACTCAGCCGGACACGAGCGATGGTTGTCTAGAACGTTTTGGAAGCATGTGTCGATGCCGTCGAGCGGAGTAGGTTGCTGCAGAGGGACAACCACGGGCTGAAAAGTGAGAGATCATTGGAAGAGAGGAATATGAATTTCATGGGTATCGATATCCATGTGCTGTCCTTGGTTGGGGAAGTTGTTAACCTAGTGGGGAATTTGTCTGACACCCACACCAAATGCCAAAAATGGAAACCCGGGATCGTTTAAAGTATCCAGGGGTCATGCACTACTGCGATCGGGCTTCTATAATTTTGGGTCTCGAGTGTTGAAAAGTTGCTGCCTGGCAGGTTCAGTGTTGACATTGGAGTTGGCCTCCATCTCGCTTATAGTGACGAGAGCATCGGAAGAAGAAGTCCTTTCCTGTTTTCAGTATGGTCTTGAAGTTAGTAGAAAAGCCAGGCTGGATTCTCTGACGGAACTCTCTTCAAGTTGATGCCTGGGGCGGGGCAGCACCTAAGATAGGCTTGCAGTATACGTATATGGATGGTAGGACGAGGACGGTATGTACGGTAAGAATGAATACGTGTGTCCAATACTCTGATGAGTTGTCTTGGTGAAGAAGGTAACAAATGAGGGGAAATGATGGGAATTCGAATTCTAGACCGTCGTTGTTGATCCAAATTGGATCATCTGAATTGTCGCAAGGATTCAAGATGGAAATTGTGGACCGATGAGATCCCAAGGGGATGGAAGGAAAGGAAGCCGGCCGGCCGGTCCGGAGGCGGGGGTGGGGGCTCACCTTCCATTTAGCTTTTTCTTTTCTTCGGTGAGTGGGCAGGTGGGGAGCTACCAAGCTGAGCTCTCCCGTTCTTTCCAGACCGACCTACCCACAGCCAAGGTGCCAATAATGCAGCACACGAGATGGAAAATCACCATCCATCAGATGAGTCTCGTACATTCTATTCTGATGTGTGTTTAGGTACAATGCAACTTGGCAGGAAATCGAAATAAAATAAATACCAATTGATTTCCCTCTCCCATTGATGATCATTCCATCCACGTCAGCTCCCCTCTCAGCTCCCCCCTAATTGCTTGAAATTAACCTGCATTTCAGTCATCATTATACCATCAGCATATCTTTTCCCCGTTTCGTTCCTGGGCACTAATCATAAGCTGCTCATCCCTGCACCATCGACGTCAAACTTCACGAGGGGAGCTTCAGCTTCATTCCCCAGGTACCCTGCCGCCACTTCCACTGAGCTCATAGCTACCACTGTTCACCTCCATAAGAACAATCGATCCGTCATTTCTCCCCCTTTTCTCCTCACGCTTTTTCTTCCATCACAGCACCTCTTCTTTCTTCCACAGCCATGTCTTTTGCACCTTCTTTGCGTCTCTGTGTGCGGCGTGTTGCTGCTTCACCTGCTATTCGCCCCTGTTTCACTTTTACTGCTGCGCGAAAGCTTCACAATGTCCCTCCCCGACAGGACAAACCAGGAAAATATGCCCAGACCGATCCCCAGATCGAGGTTGAGTACCCAGAAGATCATGAGCTCCCTAGCAGTGAGCCTGTCTCTGGCGCTGGTGGCCAGTATGTGAAGCCAACTCTGCCCACCTTTACACTCGACGGTCATGTTGGCATCGTCACCGGTGGTGCACGTGGGTTGGGTCTTGTTATGGGTCAAGGAATGGTATTCTCTGGATCCAACCTTGCTCTTGTTGATATGAATAGTAGGTAGTTACACCCTTTACAGCAAAACGCCTAATTCTAACATATGTGCAGAGGAAGAAGCAGAGAAGCAGACTAGCTTGATCATTGAAGAGTTCAAAAAGGAGAACCCTCGAGCCCGACGGTAAGCTCACCACTTCTTGATCTTTAGAATTGCATCGAAGGCTAACAACGCATCCCTTCTCATAGAATCCCAAAGGTCACTGCCCATTATGCTGATGTATCTGATCCTGAATCTGTCGAGGCTTGTGTAGCCGAGGTTGTTAAGGAGCACGGAAAGATCGACAACCTGGTCACCTCAGCTGGCTTCACGGAGAACTTCGAAGCCGTTAACTACCCCATCGACCGTCTCCGTAAGCTTTGGGCTGTTAACGTTGACGGTACATATCTCTTTGCAACATCAGTCGCCAGGCACTTGATGCAAAGAAAGGCTCCTGGTAGCATCGTCATGATTGGTAGCATGTCCGGATCCATTGTCAACGTTCCTCAGCCTCAGGCTCCCTATAATGCCGCCAAAGCCGGTGTGCGCCATCTCGCTGCTTCCTTGGCCGTCGAATGGGCTCAGGCAAACATCCGAGTCAACTGCATCTCTCCCGGTTACATGTTGACTGCACTGTAAGCCATGCAAATAGCTTTGAACTCAGAGACACTCGACTAACGCGGATCCAATAGCACTCAGAAGATTCTTGACGACAACCCGGATCTCAAGGCCAAGTGGACTTCCCTTATCCCCCAGGGCAAAATGGGACAACCACAGGACCTCATGGGGCCCGTGGCATTCCTCCTATCAGATGTAAGTTGTGTATTCTTGTATCATGCATGCATAACTGACTGTTTTAAGGCTTCTTCGTATGTGACTGGTGCCGACATCCGAGTCGATGGCGGCTACACCGTTACCTAGATTCTTTCCAACAAAAGCGAAAAGAAGTTTGGTCAACATTGCACCGTACTTGGTTTGGTTTATGCGAGCGATTTTGGAATTTGAAAATGTACCTAATGGTGGGAGAAAAGGAGGCCACGATTTTAAGCATATCGAAAAGGAGTTAATTACATATTACTGCTGAAGATAAGGATGCCTCTTTAACTTAACTCTGGTTCTATAGTATAATAAAAATAATAATTGATGAATGAAGATGTTGATTCTCAATGTGACACATCCCGAAAACGGATAGTTGCACTTTAAACACCCATGACATTCCCGAGTGTAACCACCAAACGCCCGGCAATGCTGCTGTATTACTGAGGTGGGATCGGCCTGTAGAGAAACCTCAACATATTCGTCAACTCCAAGGCGACGGTAAACCCAGATAGCAGCCCTTGTATATAAGCGTTGATCACTTATCTTTCGGGTTTCCTCCCTGTATGATGTGGTTACAATACATTATCGATGGCCCCCCCTCCCCCCCGTGCGTCTGAAACGCAGCCACAGTGATGGACAGGCTTGGAAATAGAAGTGAGGGACATGTGTGTGCGTGTGTGTGCGTGTGTGAATGTGACCTGCAATCTGGTGCAAGATGGCGATCTCATGGTAGGCTATTTGAATAGAGTGTGCGTCAGACTTTGTTTTAGACAATATAATTTGTAACATCTATCTCCTGGCTTGAGATTGTTGAGAGTACCAAGACGTACTAGCTGGAATGGTGGCAGTGCTTTGAAAAGTCAGCATCGGCATACGGGAACTAAATAGGAAGCTTATTATTTCCTCTTGATCATTCGTAACCCCCTCTATCTATTGTTGAAGCTCAATTCTAGGATCTTAGGTAAGGATCCCCACAACCACAAAGCTTGGTGTGGTTCAAAACGTGGGGGAGGCATGTTAAGCCGACGCTGATCTGTACAGGCTCGTTTTGTGGTACCTTGCACTGACTGAACTATTGAGCGCGTGTGAGGGAGTGCCAGCCTAAATAAAAAAGATTTTCATTCAGTCTTGATGAAGCAGGCTATTTTGTCTAGGACTTTGATGTGCCAACTGGCCCCTCGCTCTCTAACAGGTACCTGTCTGCTATCTCCAAATCGGGGGCTTCAAGCTTGAGCTCTCCACAGTTAGCCGAATGATCCAAGTTTCTAAGCCGACGTTGAGCATTGTTAACATCACCCCAGATCCTTCATTGGCTGCTTCTCGGCAGTGGAACTTTATACATGATGCATCCTACAATTCCTCTCGGCCGACAACTTTATGGAGATCTCAAGACCTTACCTCAGAGAAGCTTAGACTGAGGCCAATGAGGTGGCTGACTGCGAACCCCTCCTTCATTATCGTAACGTCAGGTGCCTCCAGGAACGAGCTTGTGCCGTCTTAGTCCTAAATGTTACAACGTGGTGTAGCAGAACAAAGCGCAGCGTTGGCCTTGATTGGCCTCGTGAAAACTAACGTAAGGGACACTTTGGAAGCGGGGAAGAGCCTCAAAAAGAAAAACAAAACAAAAACCTAATCGAAAAAGGTCTCGCATGGAGTGGCTGGTTTGGTCAGTCACACGACCATGGATGGTCCTGGACAATGAATGACCCCGCCAAGAAACGGATCAGAAGACTCGAAGAAATTGACGCTTCTGTAAAAGGAAAAGATGGGAGAAGAATTAAAAAGAAAAGAACAGTGAAAAAGAAGGGCAAAGAGGGGGAGCGGAGGGAAACCGGGTAGAACTCTTAAACATACATACAGGCTATAGCCAATGCTGAGAATCGCATGTATATCAGGAATAGTGTCTATGGAGACAGATTTATCCCCGGCAAGGTAAGGGTTTCAGCTTCCGGGTAATTTGTTCTAGAAGTCGAGGGCAAAAAGGTCATGTTTCGGTAGGATCGACGATCGTGCTGTTTTGGGCATTTTCGAGTCAGGGACTGCAACACTCAAGGGAGGAGAGATAGGCTGACAGAACATATGCAGAGCCGCAGAACGCATCCTGGATTATCTAGGTGCGTAACATGGGCTGGCATTCCCGACGTGGCTCATTACACAACGGCTGTAGGCCGGCGAGGGCTATTCAAGTCAGAGTAAAGTCAACATTGACATTTAGGTCTTTGGCCTTCAGCCTTGATGAGAGCAAACAGCCATTGATTTCGAGGCGGTGAAATTACTCGATCGCCATGTACGAGTACAAAATACAGGTCCTGATTCAAAGTGACAGCTTGCCCTGCATATTGACCGGGTAGTATGTCATCGACTTGGAAGTTGATGATTGGCGATATCTCATGTTGCAATGGCCTCGTGACCTTGATACTTTCATGCTTGCCTATACTTGTCAATGCGATAACCCTGCCGACCGAGTGATCCAGCTCAGCCACTGTATCACAATAGCATAGAACAAAAGGAAATAACTATGGAAGAAACGTAGACCCGGTAGCATCGACATAGAATAATTACTTACGGCAACTGTGTATTGCAAGGTGCAGGAAACATCTGGATAGAACCTAGTATTTAGGTATTTTTGAGAATAAATAAGATTCCTTAGCTAGGCCGGTATTGTGAAAATCCGAGCAGAAATGTCATTCTCTGATGGCCAGAATTCCCATGAAGAAATGGAGGTGAATACCTATTACCCATGCCCATGTAAGAACTAGAAACCTGAAGTCTCCCGTAAAGTTCAGTTCGATTCAGCTAGGTACCTCCCTCCCTACGCACGTCACATGGAACCTAGGGGGGTGTCCGCCCGCGTGCGCGGTAGTTCAGGTTCCAATGTAACCTACCTCGATTGGATGCTAGCGCCTATTCTTAGCCTGTGATGTCTGGGTAGGGGAACCAGAAAACTTGAGACCCAAGCTTAAAATATACAAGATGATAGCCCAAGAGCGGGTCTGATAAAGTCCATGGCATAAAATAACTTAGTACTACCTAATTCGCTTTATCTCTTGGGCAAGTATAGTATCGAGGTTTCTGTGACCTCGAGGTATGCCTGACTGACTTACAGGTGACTTACATGGGAGCTATCTAGCACTAGTAGCCCGTTAGCCATCAAGCTTTAAACTACTAAGACTTAGGTAGGTGCTCTGAATGGTGCCTTCCCAGTACCTCTAGGCTGCCCGGGGAAGGAACAGACGAGTCAACCACCACAAATCAACATATCTTTCTCCCATACCTGCATTGTCCTCCTCCCTCACAGTTGTGGCTTTTGCATGCCCCTGGCACTTATATAGCACCCGATTGCACCTCGAATCCACTGCCTGCATCGTCTGCCGAGGGGACTATCGAATTATCGATTCAACCATACAGCAGCTTATCTTTATAGTGCGCAGGCCCTTAGTGACAGGCATCCCTCACCTCAACTCCACCTCTACCAAACAGATAAACGTGCTGGGCAATAAGTCGCTAAAAATCACGGACCCCTGGTTTTTCTTTTGACGCAGAGGATCTGATACATTCCGTTAACAGGGCTCATTCTGGCCTGGACCGGTCAGCGACACAGCGGCCTCTCCGGAAGGTACCTGCTGCCCGTCTTTCGCCGCCATCTAGGTACCTACCTTAGCCAACTAAGCCGACCGAACTCCTTTTCAATTCCTCCCCGGCCCCCCTCGTCACGAAGCCAACAATTCCGATCTGTAACTACTTTATCTACTTTATTACTGAGCTTGCGGCGACATACCGGGCTTTTAATCTTTTCTTCTTTGTTCCGAGATTTTTTCAACAGTGCTCCCCTGGCATCGTCATCGACTCCGAAACCAGTCGGCATCAAGTGTGAAGAGCTTGACTTCTGCGAGACACGCCTTCAACTTTGGACCAGCATTGACTGTCAACTCCGACGTCGCCGTCCGCCGCCGCTATTGAAGTTTCCGTGTACCCCGGCCCGACGATTCAGCAGACCGAGCTGTACCCATGAACTCCAGCTGCAAGCATTCGATATCTTCAGCCATTATCATCAGTCCCTCCACCGGCTCTCCACCGTCTTTTTCTTTGGTTCACTAGCAGGTACAGACTTTTTTTCACCTTGCGACCCTTAAAATTTTCTTGCATCTGTAACCAATTCTTCTTCTTTCCATCACTCAGCGCGCAGGCTTTCTCGATTCTTAAGAACCTCGAGCTGCAGATGTAACAAAAGAGCCCCGAACGTGTTGTTACACTTACACAGCACCCATTCGAACGGCCCCTCGGTTTAGCTTACAGCTGCAACTAAAAGCTTGCGCTCAGTTAAGCTTTCGCTGCAACACCACTCGAGTTTCACTCAGCAAAGCTGTCTAGCTTCACCAGTGCAAGGTCCACTGTTATTCACTTTCGCCGCTTTTTTACACACGAGAAGCCAACTTTTGCGTCACGAGCTTACGAGTCACGAGCCATCCCGAAGCTCTTTTTCGCAACTGTGTTTCGATCCGAGGGGATCAACAATCACTGACACACGCCAAGGGGAACAAAACAAAAATAGAGACGAGGACTCCTGTATAACCCGGACTTTTGTGTACACCTCAACTGCGTCAGCTGCTGCATTCCTCGGCTCGATTTTGGTGTAGCCTGAATTCAAGCCCATCTAAACAACGAACTTACTCGACACTCACTCACCACCGCAAACTATCTTTGATTACTTCCAAATCTTGAGGCAGCTGCATTAAAGCTTTATGCCACTTAAAATTGGCAGAAAATAAAGAGGAACGACTTCATCGATCACCGAGTTACATTGTGCGCCCATAATCACTCAAAAGCATCGAAACTCGTCCACACACGGCACGGGTCACCCACCTATCACTTTGTTTAAACGATCATGCTTCGCTTGTAGCCGACGACAAACAAATCTGCACCAAGGAACCGCCACGGGTACTTGCAGACGAAACCGTCTTATCACCAAGTTTGCATCCTGTCGCCGCAAAAGTTATTCATGATAGCCTGGCTCTACCATTTCGTACAATTTCAGTCATGGACCCAAGCATGCCGATGATTCTGCCAAAAGGCATTGTCACCAACTCGGAAAACATTTACAAGGAGGTTGCTGACTTCCCAATCGTCCCCCCTGACAAAGTTTGGAAGTATTGGCATGGTAAACCCATTGATTTTTCCACACGTCTTTGCACACGGCTCATATTTGCTTAGTGTACACTACCACATATAAGAAGCTTCAGGATCCGACAGCATGTCGGCTCGAAAACTTTTGGTGGCATGTCTGGGGAAGTGATCGCAGGTTTCTTAAGGGCAGTGCCCTAGCCAAACTTTACGAAGAGATCTCTAATGGCCCAACATTTGTCCCCCTCAAGGGACCACCGAATCGATGGGAGGGACCCGATGTATGTAGCATTGAGGCTTTTGAACGGGGACTCCTCTCACCAACTGACACCGTGTAGATGCACCCCCTGATCAAGCAAATTCTGGAAGCCGCCGAAGCTCAGGCGACCCCACCTCTACCACAACCGCAAGGGTCCCGCTCATCTAGACCTACCGACTCAGCGTTGAGAACCCTATCTTCGAGTGCCTCAAAACCGCCACCCACCCACCCGATCTTGAAAAAAGTGCGGGGTCCGTCGGCATCAGGGCCACGGCCGACGGCTCGCTTTGTGTCACCCCAAGAATCTGCAGATGAAGATGAGATCCCCTCGTCAGGAAGCACAGCCGCGACAGCCTCTGAGGCGCCCGCGTATGTAACGGCTTCGCCAATGAAGAAAACGACAATACCTCCCCAAAAGTTCACTCCTTCCTCGCCTCTCGCCAATAAGAAAATATCTCCGTCAAAGAAGTCGACTTCAACTGCAGAACCCCTTATTCGAGAAACTGGGTTTGGGACATCTGGTGGGTCTCGAAGTGCCGCTCTGCAGCAGCCTGCACCACACAACACCCGCACAACCGTGGAACGTGACCAACCAACGAGTGGCCAGAGCAATGGTGTGGTGAAGGAACGCCCTGTAATGAGCGAAAAGGCACGTGGGAAGCGACCAGCTGCATCTATCCGACCGTCGTCACACAGGAAAGACGTAGTAAAGGACGTGATAGCAGAGGAAACCCAGCAGACGTCGCCCTCGAAAGATCGGCCTCGTAGCATCCATCGCGAGAAAGGCGTACTCCCACAAGCCCGTTCTCTTATAAGTCTTACGACTAATGGATCACGTCGGGGATCTAGGACCTCTTCAGTATCAACATTCAACGTGGGATCTCTGGAGAGTAGCCAGAGCCAGGACCCGCCTGCCATGGCTCGGTCTCAGTCTCACGGCGGATACGACCAACACAAGTTGCAAAATGGCATCAGAGCGCCGGGTCTCTTCACAGAAGCCACCTCATCAACATCTAACGTCGCTGTCGCAGGCACTATTCTCGATCAATCTGGATTTGGGTCCACATCAGACTTGAATAACCTCGATCATAGACGACCCGAACACCATACCATTCCTGCTGTGCCACCTCGACCATCTATTCTCGATGCTCGTTTCACACCAACTCCACCGACCACATCGGCTAGTGTGCCTTTAGGACGCACGAAAAGTCAGCTGACACTTCTCCTTGAGCGCGAAAAGGCACGGGGTAGTGACAAACCGCGATCAAAAAACTAAACATCTCTACTTCATTCTAAAAGCACTATTTCGTTGCTGCATATACTCAGGCGAGGTCTCACAGGGACTATGCATGCCATTTTCGACTGAAATTCGGCGTTAGCGGGAAGTACCACTCTTCTTTATAACGACCCGGAGCGCATGGCTATGGACTTGGATGGGTGCATGAAAGTACTCACGGTCTTCAGTCTCATCTTATAGGTTGCCCATTTGCATTTAGTAACACCTGGCCCTGGTGTCAAGGATTGAAAGCTGCATATGCGGCTGATTCTTACTAGATATACGATCGGTCCAGGGGCAAGGCGTTGACGGCGATGCTGACTTGAATCTGAGCAGCTTTGGGCGGACGGATACAGACGGAGAGGAAACGGGGTGAGTGGAGTTGATACCATTATAGAACCAAAAGCAAGACGCTGCAACAGCATGCTCGAGGTGCTGCCGAAAAATAACTGCCATCCAAATGAGTATGAAAGGGCATGCTATCTGCCCACTTAGTTCAAGGCTCAACCCGTGATAAATTCGAAAACGTCAGTAATGATGAGGCGCTCTACATGAATCTCAAAAGACCATAAAGTTAGTGAAATGCGTTTGACGCTGAAGAATATTGCTTAACATGGTATCTAATGTTACAGTTAGGAAACTGAAGGGTGAAATAAATAGCTACTATATATTACGATCGATAGGTTTTTAGTCCTGAGTGTGCATCTTGGGTGGTATCCAACCGATTAATCATCCAACCATCCATTCATCCAAGTTGATCCGTCAGTTTATGCATTAATCCAAAAATTTCGATGGCGCGTTGTTAAGAACAAAGAGAAACGCACTGCTCTGTATGAAACAGAGAAGCGCTGGAGCGAGTGTATGAGTGTAAAAAGTTGAAGACTAAAGTGTGATAAATAATTGTTACTTTGTAAAAGTCATTGGTATTATGAAGAGTGTGCAGTGATGGGTTTAAAGAATATAGCTTATTCGTCAAGCTTAAACATTCTGCGTAGTGCTCCGAATTTCTTCTTCTTTGGCGTGCCAACTTCTGAGCCATCAGTTGACATTGCATGTGAGCGCATTTGACTGTGAGAAGTACTACGACGCTTGAGGAAACCTGTTTTGTTTGTCGGAGAAGATGGAGATGAGCCGATACCGCCAGCAGTAGATGGCCTTTTCTCCTCATCAACGACATACGTGTTCTGGGAGCCTTCGTCGAAATCTTCCTCTTCATGAGTATGCTCATGGTCTTGAAGAGGCCAATTTGCCCCACGTTTTTGTAGGCGTGAGCTGTGAGCAGCCTCTTCACTGTTGCTCCGGATAACAGCAAGACGCTCCGGATCGCGCTCGAGATGGGTATCCCTGCGGGAAGCGCTCTCGCTTGTATTGCGAGAAACCTTATCAGAGGAGTCCTTCCTGCGACGCAGAATTGATGACATGAAGCTGCCACGTCGCTTGTGGCCTGGCCGTGCCCCCAATTTCTCGGCAGTGTCATTTTGGGCTCCCAGATTGCCTCGCCCTGAGCCATTTCGGTTCAATACTGGAGCAGATCGAGAAGCTGCACCATTAGAAGTAATTCCCTGCTGTGGCGGCTCTTCGTCGTCGTCGCTGTCGGATAGGTCAGGAGAATCTTGGATACCGGCACGAGAGGCAGGGACTTTCATAGCGGCGGCGGCACCATTTGAAGACGAGTCTCGTAGTGTTTTCGGCACGCGCTTTTGCTTAGGCACGCGTGAAGGAATGTCCTCGTCACTGGAGTCGACAAAACGGCTGCGGAAGGCTGGACGTGACTCGTCTTCGTCGCTTGAATCTTCAAAACGACTACCACCGTTAGATTTCTTGGCCTTGGCTGGACGACCGAAACCAGAAAGGCGCTTGTGAGAAGGCTCGGCTTCAGATGATCCGGAACGTAGTGACTGGCGCATACGACCACTCATCGCAACAGGGGGAGGTGAGCTCGTGTTAGAGTTGCGTCGAAACCCGGTAGGCGATAACGATCGAAGGCTGAACCGGCTGCTTCCTCTGGGAGTTTCTTGGGCGGGCGTTGTCGCTGGTTCTGGCTCTCGTACACTTCCTCTCATCGTCCTACGGAAACCAAGACCTTCCCCGCCCCCGGGCCTTGCACGCCGGAAACTGCTTTCGCTGGAATCAGATCCTCGGCGTGTCAGGGCTGGCTTCGCGGCACCTCGCATAGTAGGTCCCCTGTCTTCAGAATGCGTGCGTCGTTGGGCTTTAACGGTTTCGGATACGGTTGCCGGTTGATAAGATGTAGGCCGAGTATTCTTTGAAGTTGGGGACGTAGTATGACCATTAGCGGTGGAGCCGTTTGCTCTCAGCGATTTACGCATCCCGGTATTCGGAGTAACGCTGGCCTCGGGCTCTTGACGAAGGGACTTGCGTAGATGGCCGCCGTTCGAATTCTGGGGGCTGGAGGGAGCAGTGCCAGATCTCATAGACTTACGCATGCTGCCACTCTGAGCTGGTTTTGAATTTTCGACTACAGGGGCTGCAGCACCTCGCATAGACTTCCGGAGCTTACTGCCTCCGTTTGATGTTGTGTTGTTTGAAGTGGAAGCCTGGACTCGAGGCTTCTCGACATCATCGCGGGGCCAGCTCGTACCTGGTTGAATCTGATAGACTCGTTTCGTGTCGCGCAGCTTTTCTGAAACTTCGGGCTCTTCCAGGGGTTCTTGAACTGGTTCCGTCGCATCCTTTGCTTTGGTGTGGGTCTTCGTCTTGTGCCTTGATCGACGCACTGCTTGTTCTGGAATGGGTTCTTCATCGGAATCCTCCATAGCCTCCTTTTCAAGCTGGCGCCTACCCTCTGGGCTTAGACTCCTCCAATACGCCTTCGCAGTTTGCCAGTCGCTGGGTGTCTGGAGAACCTGAGGGGTGCTTTTTACAGGTGTAGACTCCTGAGACTTGTCGGTTTCTTGAGACTTGGCCATTGCCTTTTCTAATACTCTCTGGGGAACAGTGGGCTCAATGGGACTATCGACAACCGCATCAAGCGATAAGAAACCGTCTCCCTCCATGTCGGACAGGTCCTCATAAGCGTCACTGTAGATGCTGCTCCCGTCAGATTCTTCTGACACTTCTTGGATATCATGCATCTGAGAACTCGAAGACACTGCACTGGTTGAATCAAAAGACCGACGTGTCGAAATTTGTGCCAGATCTTTGCTCTCATCGGAGATTCCCTTCTTGTTGTCTGTGTCTGCAGGAAAGTCTCCAGGGACATCAAAGAAGTCCGAAGGCGAGTCTGGTTGGTTTTCATCGGGGATACGCGGGCTGGGATGTATGATCGAAATCGTTGGTATGTTGTCGCTGGGACTAGATTTTGCCGAATCACTCTCGGCTCCGCTGGTTGAATCATTAACCGTGGTTTGTGTTTCTACTCCATGTCCTGTGGATGTCTGAGTCTCCAAATTTCCAATGTCGGATTCAATATCGGATTCTAGGTCGCTGTTGCTGATATATCCCTGGCCGTCAACAGACGTGACCACAGGAGGCAGTGGCTCTCGGTATCTGGAGGTGTTGGCTTCATTGCGAGAGGCTTGTTCTTGCGACAAAACAGACCCAATAGCGTGATCACTGGACTGAGCCAAATCCTGCGTAGTGGGCTGATCATCGGCTTCTGTAGGGTGCGAAGTTGTAGCAATTGGAGGTGATGCTGATCTGTCCGTGGGCCGAACCAGGGGCCGCTCCTCGGGCTCTCTGACCTTCTTCTCACGAACACTTCCAAAAGAAGGCAGAGCGGGACGGGGGGTCATTGTTTCATCTTCGTCCAAAGTTATTGAGTCTCTCTTGTTCCGTCCCATGATGCTATGCCAAGGCTTCTTTGACTGGGGACTGGCTAATCGTGGCGAATCTGTATCCGATGCAGGCGCAGCCTCACCCATAATTGCTGTGTTCCCATCGTCAAAGCTTACCCGCACACTTTTCTTTCGTAATGCATCTGAATCTTCTCGGGCCATGCCTGACCAAGCAACGGACGCGTCTGAACCATCTTCTGAAGGAGATGCGTCACGAGGGCTTGAATACTTAAGTGCAGACTTTCGAGGCGATAACGATCGTGGAGGTGGCTCGTGCCTGACGATTAGTTGATCGGTTTTGGGCGCAAAGTGTGTTGTGCGAGCGGGACTCCTGGCAGGGCTTTCAGAATGAACACGAGTGCGACGCACAGTTTCGTTCTGCTGATCTACCAGAACTGAAGTCTGTGTTTGGGGTGGAGTAGTAGACTTGACTGGTATCGCATCAACCCCATCCACTGAGAGCTCCCGGGAGGTAGTTGTCTTATTAGGCTCGTATTCCTCCTCCTGTTCACGGTCTTCGTGCACGATAGATGGACGCTTCCTAATGGAGGATTCAGGTTTGGTAGCTTGCGGTGGGCTCGCAACAGTGCGACCTGCTTGCCTTGACGCTTCACCCTCTGACTCTACATCAGACTCATCTATCATTTGCTCCTCAAGCACGTTGGGCCTTGCCGTGTGCTTTACCTCACGCTCGATATCTGGTTTAGACTCGAGATCCGGTTCCAGCGCGGCTTCAGGTTCAGGCTTGGCTTGACTGACCTCCTTGGCCTGTTCAGGTTGTGTAACTACCGCTTGAACAACTGGCTCACTTTGTGCAGATTTGGACGGTTTAGGTGGCGGTGAGACTGGTTCGACAGCGGTACCCTTTAACCGTCCTAATGTTCCCTTAGAAAGATGGCTGCCAGCCCTGGAGTTTTCGTGCTTGTGCTTGCGGGTAGGTTTCTCGGATGCATCTCGGACATTTTGCTCTTGTATCAGCAACTGTGCCTGGGGAACCATTCGCCTTGAATTGGGATCGTACACCATTGCGTTGTTTGATTGACTGGGTGAGTCAGTCATAGAACGGGGGTACGAGAAGTTGATGGAGCTTGGACTGCTAGGGCGTAAATCTACTGACGCTCTCTTATCAACCACAGTGGCTCGTCGCATATTGGACATATCCCCAGCTGCAGCTGCTCCAAACCAGGTGCCTTGACCGTTTTTCATCTTTTGGCTGGCTGTTTGAAAAGACTGCGTCTGCAAGCTCGTTGCCCGTTTGCGTGTGGGGTTCTTTGCATCGGATTTGACTTGCTCATTTTGAGGAATCTTGGGGACCGGAGGAACATCTTGGGCCTGCGGAGCAGGGTTCCTGGCTGGCGATGGCGAAGGAGACCGGAAGGTCCGCTCTGTCATGGAATTCGCACTCGGCGATCGATGAAGATCCCGACTCCGCCTGTCCCGGCTTCCGGAAGACGACACAGATGCGCTCCTGCGCGAAACTCGTCTCGATTGGACCTGAGAGACATTGGTTGGTGTTGTAGGTCGAGCTTTGAGAGCGGCTGCCGCTGCCGCTGACGACAAAGATGGCGTTGTTTCCCGTCGCAAAAAGGCCGATGCGGCGGCGGTCGCGGCGTTGGGATTGGCGGTCTCCCTGGTCAACGGCTGAGATGATATAGCCATGTTAGTGGTGCAAAACAGACTGCAAAGGGGATGAAAAAGAAAAGACGAGACAGAAGAGAATGAGGAAAATGTCGCGAGAAGAGTTGAAGGCTGATGATAACACAATGGTCAAAGACGAATGCGGCAAGTCTCACAATAGCAAATACCTTCGACGATCATGGCAGGTGCCGTGGCGCGCGAAACTCAAAAAAGCCAAAACCGGTTTTGCAGAAACGGGATATAAGTAAAGCAAATTACAGATAGACTCACCAGAGAGGGAGTGCGATGCCTCCTTGAGCCAAACATGATGGGCTGGATTAGGGTGGGCTAGATCGAAAGCGGCGCGAGGCCAGCAGAGCTCAACAGGCGGCTTGCATTCAGAAAAGGCCGCGGATCTTCGGGAGACGGTCAATAATGACGCTGAGATGTGAGTCAAGTTATCGGCTCACATTAAGTATAGTAATGCTATTATGTTGTGTTGGGAATACGTCAGGGTTGATTGAATGAGGCAGAAATTAGGGCTGCAAAAGTAGTTTGAAGAAGAAGAGGGAGGTTCCATGCCCAGATGCTAGATGGTTTAGAGACGATGACGACAAGTATCGAGCCACTAAGTGCGCACCAGCAACGCTAGCCTCAATTGGGGCTCCACTATACTTTGCTCCGATTGATCTAGCTCCATTGCCAGGTCAGGTCTCAGGCCAGGGCCTGCATCGCATAACTGAGGAAGGGGTTTAATAAGAGGGTCCAATAGAAAGATTCTGATTCTGATATCTTTGGTATGGAAGGATGACATGTGTTCAGACATTAGGAACAATGACTCTGTACAATAATAGCCACGTGTTTATGCCAACGTGCCGTGAGTTGGGAGGACATGACAGAGTCTTTGCTCCCGTCTTTGTCACCGTGCTGCAATAGGTACGTATCAGGTAACTAACTTTCCTGTTTCTTGTGTCGTGCCAGGCAATCTCAGCTAGCAAGGAAGAAAAAAACAATCCGGCTGCTGCACAGATCTTTTCAAAGATCACTAATCTACTCCATTTGTAGATCAGTTCCTCATCAGGTCCAGCTCGACAGGCCTCCAGCTTTCCTGCTGCCGAGATCTACAAGCTTTTCTCGGCGGAATAAACATAAACAATCTGGGGCCTTGGGTTGCGTTGCGTTGTGTTGCGAGGAGTGAGGGTCCATCGCCCACATTTGCATGCACGCACCAGTTCGTCACCGAAAAGCTTGGCTCCATCTATATATGCAACTCTATCTGTATAGGAACATCCGTAATACCTACTATAGAGGCGGGAAAACGTCGTAATAAGAACCGTCAAACTTTGAATACCGACGGATTATTATCGGTACTTACCTGCCACTACCCTAAAAAACTAACTCAAGGGGTTCATGCTTTCAGCTGCGTCTAAATCATAGTCCCCGCCGAATGGGTTAGTTCCATCCAAACCCACCAAGCGTAAACTCCTCCTGAATTAATTAATAAGGGGCCATCTGACGTCAATGTCCTACTAGACCGTTTCATTTCTATTCGGTTTTGTTCGTTTTATGCGATTCAGGACTCTCCACACTGGGCAGCAGAAAAGTTGACCTCCTAAGCCTTAGGATACGAAAATAAATAGCCTAAAGACTATAGTTTTAGTAGCATAAGATGACATACTAATTTCGTCTCTTATGTTCTCAGCGACCAATGTTTCTGATACCCTGAGGTCTCCAAACAACGGCACGTATAGCATGCCAAAAGGAAGAGACGAAGCAAGTGGTTAACAAAGAGTGGTAATAGAGGAACCGATTTACTACTACAAGTAGCTCTAGTAATACACACTGCCGCTGTTCTTGATGCTGAAAGTGTAATTATGCTATCCATGATGGCATATCCTAACACATTCCTATGCCTGATAACCCGTGGTTGCTTTCAGTTACTGAGCCATCTCCCCACCGAGTAGCTCAGTCTTCTGTAAGCTAATACATCCTCCGATCAAATAAGAAGTAAGTGATCCCTAAGTCGTTGAGCTATTGCTGCAATTCCTAAGACCAAAAACAAGAAGCAGAAGCTGTCGGGATTGCGGAACTTTCAGAATTAGTGAGACTGCACTCCGACACCAAGTTAACTGAAAGATGCCCTCCGTATCTCGATAGATCGATAACGAGCGCAGTTTCCCCAGACTGACGAGGGGAATTGGGTTGCTCGAGCAGCGCAATCCCCTACAGCATGCCCAAACCCTAGGGTGATGAACCGTTGGCTTTTATGTCGGGCCCTGTCCGTTCTCCAGGAGAATCGGGGTAGTCTTCACCCTTTTCTGGCTGGGTCGAGTGATTATGGTTCGTGCCAATATTGCTGCCTTGTTCCTGATTTGGTGGCTGCGTAACAGCATGCTCTCCTCTGGACGAGGCCTTGCCACTCTTTTTCCCCTTCCTGCTCTTCGCCTTGGCCTTTTCAAGAAGTCGCTTGCGATCAGCCTCTTCTTGTCGACGTTTTCGATCTTTGATCTCATACGCTCGGATCAGTGCTTTGGGAGGTTCGCCGAAAATGCTTTCGTACTCGCAGAATCCACACATCCAGTCATGTGTTGCGTTGTCGGGTTTTGTTCGTCGGGTTTCTGCAGCAACCTGACGACGGTGCCTCGCAGCCCTGTCAAGTGACCGATCAAGGCGGCGCTTACTATCTCGACGAGAACTTCCGGAGCCTCTACTAGCGGCGACGGAGGAACCGTCATGGTGAGCAACACTGCCTGGTGGCAAGGAGCCAGGGTCACCCTGGGTCGACATGTTGTGCTTATTCGCGTGGCCTTTCGCTCAGATCAGTAAACGTGTATATTCGCTCTCGCGTGTGCACTTACCAGGCCACTGAATTGTCCCAGGAACTTGGGATTCGCAGGTGAAGGTGAACTGGGTCGACGCTGGAGTGCTTTTTGTCAGAGCCGAGTGTTGCTGGAGTAAGCTCACGTTGTCCTGGCTCTGGGGTCGCAGCTTTTCAGCATTTGCGATGGCGTTTGAAATTATACCGCTTCCTTCTTGTTCTGTTTTCCCGTGTTAGAGTCTGGTGGCCTACAGATGACAGAGGTATGGAGCAATTATGGGCGAAGGCAAATGCGAATACAGAACTGAGAATCAAATGATTATGCAAGTTGCCAAGTGGCAAAAATCATTAAGGTTCCGCTCTGTCATATATGCGCAGCATAAGTAAAGCATATATGCCATTGATCCCAATAGACCAAACCATGTGAACAAGAGGGCCATGCAGGCGACTGACTAGCGAAAGCGCAACTCCCATCATGGATACATTATTCGGAAACAAGATAATACAAGAGAAGAGCAGAAGAGCAGCATATGACACTGGGCGAGAATAAGAGAACTTACCACCTAGTGCCCACTGGGCCTGAGTAGATTTTGGCGCTCGTCCGGTCCAAGAACTGTTACCATCAGGCAAGGCTCGGAGTGGGCTTCTACCGTTCCTCGCGCGTCCAAGCCTTCCTCGGCCAGGACCTGATATTCCCTGATTGTTGGTCATGAAACCACTGGTACCTGAATGCGGGTACGCTCTATCACTATGCAGTTCGCTGGTAGGAGAATGTCCTGCGTCAGTCGAAATAGCAATGGATCCCATCTCATTGTTCAACAATTGGGTGCTGTTAAGTATAGCATCGCCTGCGGAAGGGATCTTGCGCTTCTTTTTGTTGTTCGCGTTCTCAAACAAATCATAGCCGTCCGCCGATGATGTTGCAGAATGAGGTGGTTGCGCATTCGTGCGAGGTTGGTCTGGCTTTGAATGTCGTCGAGCAGCGCGGGTTAGGATCTTGGGAGGCGAGCGAGTGACCATGGTACTTCGCATGACCATTTCTTCATCGTCACCGTCACGCAATCCCAGGCCGTTTTGTCTGGGGGTGTAATTGCGCCCTGTTTCTGTCCTTCGGCTCTGTTGAGTTGGACTTGTGGAGCCTATTCTTGGTGGACTTCCCTCGTCCTTAAGTGTATATGGCGGATAATAGAAAAGGGGAGCAGTTTCGTGCGTTGAAGGGGGGTATTTTATCGTGTCTGCTACCTCCGGGGAGAGCTTCTCTCGAAGTCGACGTCTCGGTAATGGCCGAATCCGTCGGCTTGGAAATGATGACGATGCAGTATCTGGCGACATATTGGGACTTATGATCTGCGCGTGAAGAAGACAAATATCCCATTAGCATCCATGACCCTAGAAAACCGAGAAGAATAGACACGATAAAGGCAGTAACGTTCAGCATGACGAGGGATGTAATAATGGGGATATATCATGACGTTGCCAGACGTCGCTCAGCCTACCTAGCCAGCCATTGAGATAATTTGAAGTATCAAGGCCTGCTCTGCGCCGCAACTGCCTCGCAACGTCCAAAGTGAATGGAAAGCGTACCCATCAAACATTGTATTGGCTCTCATGCAAACCATAAAGTAGGTAAGGAGCAGTCGAACAGCAAGTGTGGCCAAAGGAAGGGTCGTATCGCAATTTATACAATCGATATATTGTCGACAAGCTGTCTTGATTGCAACTTGCTGAGCATACCACCAAGAAAGGGGTATCAAAATCGTGATTCGCAAACGCCAACACCGAGATCGAGGCCTTGATGTTGTCTCAGAGGGGTAACTTGGTTCGGTCGGGCTCTAAAGCGTTCTGTGTGCGGGTCAGAACATATTGTCGACATAAGGTATCACGGCTGAACGTGGAGTACTAGAGCGAGTTTTGGTCTGAGCCAGTCCAGCTTCAGCCTTGAACCTCGTCTCAAATACAAGGTCGATCGATTCTTGAAGAGGTTATATGAATGGTCGCTGGACTTGTTCGTGGTTGTCCAAGGTCGGGGCTCGCTTACCCAGTCACGGCCGGGTTACTTGTGGAGGGGGGCTTGAGAGTCTCTGGAGAAGCCTCGATCCAAACTTGACCACCCGCTGAGGTCGTCCAAAATCCAACAATAATTTAACAGAAAGAATCCAGAACGTCGGTAGCCTGAAAACAACAACGCAAAGCCCGATAGCACCTCAGAGTTGTTCTACAGTATCTGTAGCTGTGTGGTTAAATCATCACCAGTGGAGTTGTCGCAGCCAGAGCCAGGGCCATGGCCGTTGGGAGGCAGTGGAGCAGTTAGTCAGCCAAGCTGGCGCCTAATGTTTATAGGCTGGGAAGGAAGTGATTGTCCCACCTTTTGGGTTTCTCCAATTCCCAACTGACAGCACCCACAAGAAAAAGAAAAGGTCATGATTGGATTCATGACTGCTATCCTCATGCTCTGACACGTTCTACATCATCTCATTATGGACATAAGATACCGTTGAGCGCGTCCTAAAGCATACATACATGTTGCTCATGTGCCACTTACTGTACGCACATCCATGACATCCAATGTTTCCCTGATGTCATTCTCCCGAGAATCCCCATGTATGGATTGCAGGGTATGCACGGTAGAGATTTGATACATGCAGACATTATCTGCGAAAACGAGCTACTTGCTGAGGTACCTACCAAATTGACTGACCATGATGGAAGCGGAAACAAACCGTCAACTGTGGGGGTTTAGCCGCTTGATCAGCAAACAGTATGTAGGTTCCTGATTCCACTGGTAAAGGTTACAAGAAGATGTTGGAAAGGTTAACATCCAAGCTTTATGGCGCGAGACCAGATAATCTGAAGGCCCTGTCTGAAATGGCATTGACCAGCTTACTGATCTCGTTTTACACTCTACAACGGCAGAGCAGTCAAGTTTATCTGTTACCCCGACGTCAAGGTTCGAGTTGGCTACGGTGAGTGGGACTAGAATTTTCAGTGTGGCTTCTGAATGGCCAAGTACCTATGCACAGTGCCCCCGAAGACCCCTGTACCCTGGAGCTTGCAAGGTAACTACACTGATCCCGAGCGGGCAGTATGTACAGTGAGTGCTAAAATGCCCTGCAGATGGTCTTGTAGTGGTTCCATCGGTTCAGGTCTTTCTGAAGCGATAGGCAAGTGAGACCCGCGCCCACCTTCCTGCCCACTTTCCCATGCCCACGCTTGAGCAAGCCCATGTCCGCGCCTCTTCTCTTCCTTCTCCTCCTCCAAAGAAAGCTTCCGCCCACTCTTCTCCGGCACATACCACCTCATTGTTACGGTATTTCTCCGTGTCATACTCATAGCGTTTCTGCGCATTCTCGATATGCTTGCTTGCCAACCCCGTCTTCGATACGAACGCTGTACCTTCTTGTTCCAGTAGTCGCACTCGTCGCTGGTCGCTCACCAACCTAGCTCCCACGATCTTGGTCGCCATTGCATTACGTTCAATTCTCGCGATCCCACCTCCTTCTAACGTGACCACCAGCATCGGAGAGAACCTACCTGCTATACAGTATTACACGCGCCGTCGTCTGTCGAACGAGGCGTCGACCCCCCTACCCTTTCTACCAACTCGTTTTCTACTCACCTTCCACCTCACCTCGGTGACCCTGCTCCCTCAATGGCACCACCTTCGCCGCGACGGTCATCGAGAGCCCGTATCACCAATTCTCAATCTCAACAATCATCGGTATCCTCAAACACGTCAGGTCGAGCCGAGCGGAACACAAGATCTGTCGCCAAACCTTCTTCCAACAAGTCTACGCCTAGCGGCTCGTTGTCCTCGGAGCCATTTGAAGACATTGACGATACTCTTCTCGGTCGAAGGCGAAAGCGGAACCAAGAAGACGATACCGACAAAAATTCCAAGTCCGACAACTTTGATATGGTGAACGGAAGCGACGACCTTCAAGAAGAGGAGGATGAGGCTGTTCGATGCATCTGTGATGCTGAAGAATATCCAGGTCGTCCGCCTGTTGAAGGTGCCGACTTGGACTTTTTCAATGCCATTGAATTTACCGAAGATGTTACCGGCTTCTTCGTTCAATGCGACATTTGTAAAGTTTGGCAGCACGGCGCCTGCGTAGGCATTTTTAGCGCCGAGAGCTCTCCTGATGAGTATTTTTGCGAGCAATGTCGCAAAGAACTCCACAAGATTTATACGGCAAGCAATGGGTGAGTCAAACTTGTCATTCCGGTTGGATTTTGTTCAGTCAAGATGTCCCTGAGACGTTCATTTTTTGAAAATTCTGTTTTTTCACCCCGACTGCCTGTTTCACATCCCTTCGCTGCGCACTGCCATTGCGACCATCTTGCGCTGACAGTATCCTTCTCAGTCAAAAATGGTCCAAATATGTTCCACATAATCGTCCGTCGCGCGCGACGTCCCGAGCTACCTCGATCGCTAAGGAAGGCAACCGCTCACCCAAGACGGGGACGAGCAAGAGCTCGCGCCCTACTTCGGCTTCGAAAAGTTCTAAGCGAAGATCCACAATGAACAGCCGCGACCGTGCATACGAAGATGAGCAACTGTTAAGGGCCATTGAAGCAAGCAAAGAAGATGTGCCTCAAGATGGATCAGAAATCTTGACCCGACGAGCGAAACGAGGACGCAGCGACAGTGAGGAGTCAGTAGCCGTCAATGCTCGTCCACGGGACGACAAGTTGGCATCACTGAGAAATCCGATAAGCGTCAAGCGGCAAAGAACCAGCTCAAGGTCACCTTCGCCCTCCATTGAACCGGCCGAAGTACAGACTCACATTGAGTCAGACGACGAAATTAATACTCGTAATGGAACGAAGAGGGTCCGTAACAACAAGAACCAGCGAGCCAAGACCGAGAAGGAAGACAAAGAGCGCCAGAGACAAGAAGCCGCGGATAAACGCAAAGGCCGCGCAGAAAGGCGACGAGGAGAGGGTAAGCTGAACGACGATGTCTACTATAAAGCTGAGGCTGAGACTGACAATCGCTTAGACTCAGATCCTGCCGAGGAGACACCCCCTGCCGCAGCCAAACCCCCAGCTACGAAGAGCATCGAGGCACCCGTCGTTGTGGAGACCCCCGCTCCAGTAGAAACTGTGCCTGACACACCTCCTGCGAGCCATCAACCTGTTTCAGGCACCCAGAAGCGTGGCGGGAGAACTGCTCACAAGAAAGGCAAAGGGAGGAACCAGTATACCAGAGATCGAGATGGGGAAGGCGAGTCCCCAGCGCGGTCGATGTCGCGAGACATACAGAAGACCAGTGACGAGTCAACGCCGGCTCATCCGAAACCAACGAGTGAACATCGACATGGCAAGTCAAAGCCAGTCATGCACCATAAGTTGAATATGGTGGACATGAAACGACGTGTTGGTGCCATCATGGATTTTATCTCAAGGACTCAAGTAGACCTTGCAGCCGAGACATTGCCAGTGACGAACGAGAACACGAGTAACGGGGAGGTGTCGCTTCAGAAGACTCTGAGTTCTGAGACTGCTGAGAATGAAAGTACTCGGGAGTCCTCTGAGGGTACAGAATTCAAAGACTTGAACCCCATGGAAATGATGGATGTTCTGACAAGGGATATGGTCAAATGGCAGAATCAGTATACCTGATGGTACAGATTAGGTTCGCAGCAGCACATCTTGGAGTCTCTACAGCAAGGGACACGTGCTCTATTGTTATTATTTCAGGCGTTTACGGTTAAGGTACATCCAGGGGCGTCACCAGCATCCAACATTGATGCAACAGGCACGGGTTTTTCGTTCTTCTTAGGGTTTTTGGTTGTTTGTCATTTGACTGGAAGCACTCGATCGAGGCAGGGACCCTCTGGTGTTCCGGCTATCATTCTATATATACCCTAGCACGCCTCAAGGACTTGGTCATTGGTGCCTGCGCAGTTTCAGCAAGAAAGGTCATGTGGGTAAGAGACAGCACGAATTTGAGTATGATGTAAGACAATATGCTTAGGTAGTAGTGTACATGAAAAGAAAAATGCCCTATTATACAGTGATCAAGTCTTGAGTTCGTCATTCTACCTAGGCACCCGCTCGTTCTTGCGCGCGTGCTTCTTTCTGCTGCTTTTTAGCCTGGTTCATGCTGAGTGGAGGGTTAAGCATTCGCTGCTGATGTTCCTCGATTGCTTCGTCCGTTAAATCTTCGAGCATGAACTTGCCCAGCTTCCCAGTTCTCCAGTCTTTCAGGAACACGCTCGCCGCTCCATGCAAGTTAGGCTCACCCCCAGCCTTTAACTTACCCGTTTTCACAGCAACGGAAGTAAGTAGCTCCTCAACACTATTTGTAGGCTTTGAATATTGCTTGTAGAAGGCCGGGTTGAGCTTGTTGAGGCGGTAGAGTAGGTAGTCCACCAGAACCTCGGCAGGTACCAGGCCGATCTTGATGCCTTGTACGAGCGCAATCTTTATCATGGTCTCGGCGTTGTCGACGTATGGTACAAAGACACCTGGAGTATCTAATACGAATACCCCTTCACCAACACCTCTCCTCGAATCCTTGCCTTCTGTCTCCAGGATGCGAACACTCGTGCCGATCTTGCGCGTAATTCCTGGTTGCCCCCCAGTCTTGGCCGCCTTTGCAAGTTTCTGCGGTAGCCCACTACGCCGTAATGTGTTGAGCAATGAACTCTTTCCGACGTTGGGCATTCCCACGATCATGGCTCTCATTCCCGCGATTGGGTCGATTGCGCGCGCAACTTCTTTGACCTTTCTAAGGAGGGCCTTTGTTGTATCGGGACTTTCTTTGTTCCAGAGAACAAATCGATCACCATATAGCTTGCGCAGAGCATTGACGTACTCGGGTTTGTTGATTGTGAGATCGCATTTTGTGAAGACGACAATTCGCTCGCGGCCGGCAAGAGAGTGTTCTAGGATGGGATTATTCGTGGTCAAAGGGAGACGTAGGTCGCGGCATTCGAGGATGAGATGTATAGTATTCAATCTCTTGATCATATCGGATTGGGCTGTAGCATGGTGGCCTAGGTAATATGTCTTGGGAATTGAGTTTGGTAGGGCAAATGCTTGCCGAGGAATGAATTGCGCCATTGTGTCGGTTTATTCGAGAAGAGTTCCCGTTGTCATGTATGTTGCATGTTGTTTTGGATTCGCGATAGATTGACGTCGAGAGATTGCAGATATGTGATGATGCTGGGATAGTTATTAAGGTATATTAATTCAAGACCCTGAAAAAGAGGACTGGTAATGCTAGACTTCAGCCTTGTTAGTGAGATCCACCTTCATCTCAGCCTTGCCCCTCCGCACGTGCAGATAGCTGAAAGTGACGTCATTCTACCTTTCTTCAATGCCGAACCAATTGAGTTTCTGAATTCAACCACGCGGTTCAAGAGACAATAAGCCAAAGTATAAATGAACATGATCAAACCGTTTGTGGTACCGACAAGGGACGATGGCAAATAACCATCAAACGCCAAGAAACATTCCAAAGCCAAGAAAAAAGCCATGACCAGGCTCTTCATCTGGACCAGACTGATAAATTGACTCGGCACCCTCACTCACTCAAAGTCGAGGGAAGATGCATCATGTACTTGCTTTCCATTCACCTCGGAACCGACGAGTTTTGTCTTGTTTCTATATTCCAATTTGACGTGAACAATGGCTAGGCTTGAGACTGAACCAGTTCTAGACTCAATTGATATCGAGAGAAGACCAACCTTTGGATCTGCCAACACTGTTACACCAAACACCAATACTCAAGATGCACCAGGTGTTACAGCCGATCATTCGGATCCACCCAGTCAAGAGAGTCGATCATCCAAGTACTTCGGAAAAGAGGGCAGTCTTCGTCCCTTTCGGCTGCTAAAGGAGGATGTCATCAACCTCAAAGGCCGGTACCTATCAGACTGGCAAGTCTTTAACCAGCAGGTAGTTGCGAGTGCCGTCTACATCTTCTTCACCAACCTTTTACCCGGCATCACCTTTGCAAGTGACTTGTATACCTTGACTGGAAAGTCGTGGGGCACTATCGAGGTTGTCTTCAGCACTGGTCTTTGCGGTCTTATATTCTCTCTGTAGGTGTTACTCATATTGCGAGACTCAGCTGAGTTACGCGCTGACGACAATAGTTTCTCAGGTCAACCTCTCACGATTCTTGGTGTGACGGGTCCTTTTTCAGTCCTGGCCGAGAACGTTTACGAACTATGCGACAAGCACTTCCATGTATGTTGAACGAGTAGTCTAAAGCTAAGTCGTCTAACGATAAACAAATAGGTCGAATTTCTGCCTGTTATGGCGTGGACTCTCATCCATGCTGGCTGGATGCACTATCTCCTTGCCATCTTCAATGCCCATGACTGGACAATGCAATATGTCACTCATTTCAGCGCCGACATCTTTTCTCTGCTCAACAGTGTCATCTACTTCCACAAGGCCGCCATGGAACTGAAGCGTACTCATGCCCGAGTCTCACTCGCTGCCTTCCTCTATGCCGTCCTAGGCGCCATAGGGACTTGTCTTCTAGCCATTTTGTTGTCTACTGCAAACTCATGGAAGCCCGTGTTCCATCGTTACGTTCGGCTTGGTCTTACAGAGTATGCGGCTGCCATTTCCATCATCTTCTGGATTGGGATCCCATACATTGGAGAACTAGCCTCGCTGGACCATATTAGACTCGAGGTGCAGACTAGCTTTCGGCCTACAAACCCTGACAGAACTACCTTTTTTGTTCGGTTCTGGGAGGCGCCTATCGAATGGGTGTTCCTGTCCATCATTCCAGGCGCCATCGTTACAGTCTTGTTCTACTTCGATCATGAAATCAGTAGCATTATCTGCACTGTAGAGCGATACGGGACCAAGAAGCCAGGCGGCTATGCTTGGGATGTGGCTCTTCTGGGAACAACTACGATAATATGTGGTATTCTCGGCATCCCCCCGGCCAATGGTCTCCTCCCCCAAGCGCCGCTTCACTCAGAATCGCTGATGCACTATGTCCTGGAGAGTCCTCCTGCGGAAGAGGGTGAGCAACCAGAGGCGCCCCGTCATGTCGCAAGGACCTATGAGCAGAGATACTCGCACTTCATTCAGGCTACTCTAATTCTCGTTTTTGTGTCACCTCCCCTGCAGAAGCTGCTGGGCCTCACGCAGACCTCCGTGCTTGCCGGGCTCTTTCTTTTCATGGGCTACCAGTCCTTGTCCGTCAACCCTATCCTGGAACGGATCGTCAATCTCCTCACTGCACCATCTGATCTTCCTGAACTTCCCACTGGTGTTAGCTGGCTCGGAATTCACATGTACACCATCACTCAAATCATCATGACCAGTGTCGTCTTCGGTGTGACCCTGACGGTTGCAGCTCCTGCATTTCCATTGATTATCATTGCCTTGGTCCCTATCCGATTATCGGTCATGAACCGGATTTGGAGTCGTGAGACATTACGAAGAGTAGATGGGTGGGCATGCCGGGAGGGGAAACCAGAGGATGATCCGATTCCAGTACAGACAATTGGACACGAAGAGAAGTCCGATGTCTGACTGCATTAATATATTCGTATTTCCGGAATACCCCAGGCGCTCTCAAGGGTAAAAATACATAGATAAACTTTGGTGACACCACACACGGCGTCTTGATTTGTTAGCCATCCATGCCACCCCACAAAGGCGACCACTGGTCTTTCACTTCTATACGCTCATAAACTGGTTGTGATAAGCAAGTTTCAAGTTAAGTAACTATCGAGAATCGAATACAGATCTTCTATATTAAGGACCGGTCATCCCTTCCCATCCCTACTAGCGATCACTCACTCTACCTTAACAGACCAACAACTAATATCGACAAGTCTGCATTAGTACTGCACATGATGGAGCATATACATGGTAAATATGCTTTTGTTACGGGTGGAGGCTCTGGTATGATTTCTCAATGGTATAGAAAACACCGACAATTTCAGAACTAATCGCGCGAAAAGGCATCAACCTGTGTTTTGTTCGCCTATTGCTCCAAAATGGATTCTCGGTTCTCATAGTAGATCGCAGGCTTCGAGTCGAAGCCCAACAACTCATGGAACAGTACCCATTCGAGGGCGACAACAGCAAAGCTGAATTACTGTTTCAAGAGACCGACGTCACATCCTGGCCTCAGCTAACAGCTGCGTGGAAAACAGCCTTGGAGAAGTTTCCAAAGGTTGATATCGTTGTCGCCGGAGCAGGACTATTCGAACCTCCATGGTATTCGTTCTGGGATGCTCCCAAGACGGAGACTAACAAAAAAACTGTTTCTCAGGATGATGCTGATGCCGATCCCGGGCACTATCGTGTTCTAGACGTGAACTTGGTGTCTCCGATTCGGCTCAGCCAACTAGCTATTGGATACTGGACAAAGGCAAAGCACAAGGGATGTCTCATACATGTTGGTAGCATTGCTGGCTATGCTGCTGCAATCACAACGCCTTTGTACTTTGCCAGCAAGCACGGCTTACACGGCTTCGTGAGATCGCTTGGAGGACTGCGGGATAAACTCGACATCCGTGTTGCATGTGTAGCTCCAGGAGCTACAGCGGTAAGCTTGTTGAAATCTCGCTTGCAGTCTCTCACGATGGCTACTGACATCAAGACTAGACTCCTATGTGGAGCGAAGATCCGACCAAAGAAGTCATGTTAGAACAAGATACTATTCTCATCAGTCCCGAGGAAGTAGCACAAGGCATGTGGAGACTTGTTATCGACCCGGAATTGGGCGACGGTACCATCCTCGAAGTGACAAAGGGTGCAACAAGAGTCGTGCCTCTCTATAACGCACCGGCTCCTACTGGAGAAGGCGTCATGGTACCTGGCTATGCGGATTCCGTTGGAGAAATCTATGAAAGGCTGAAGGATGAAGGTTTGGACGTGTAACTCAATGTCCACATATTGGACTTGAACAAGCCGCCATGGCCTCTTTTACCAGTATTCGGGGACATAACATCAACGGTAGATAGTTCAAATGCATGGATAAGTAGAACACGCAGATCCCTCAACAAATGGTATTTTTAGAACCAGTGATGCAGATCGCTTCGCTTGTGTGTTCTGGCTTCAGCTCTGTGTTACGACACGCAAGCCAGCCCTGGTAAATCCCATAGATCCCGAGTCAGTCTTCTGGCGCATGGATCAGACTGAGCACCGTGGATAGTAAGGATCTAGGGTCCAGTCCTGCACAGCCTCATACCCAACATTAACAAAGATTCTCTCTGGAAACCGAGCTTAGACCATTATCTTGGCACTCTTAGGCCGCTTGAGGCTTTACCTCACTCATTCAGAATCAACGGTTGAAATGACTTCTTTTTTATTTCAGAAATAGACTCGTACAACCCAGGACAGCAGCCGTAAACTCCCTTTTAATCTTCTGAACCATGACTGATCAGAAGGAGCTTTATAGCTCTTGCAAGCAAATATTTCTCCCAGCACATTCTCCAGGTTGCAAAAGCAGAAGCCGCTCAGATCATGGTGGCAAGAAATAAACGAAAGATAATGGCGTGAAACCCATAAGATGATTGTACACTTGAGTGCTGTATCATAATAGCGTAGATAACTAAAGCAATGCCAGTGAAGAAGAAAATAAATCCATAATCGCACACCGGATAAGTGAGCTCGCGAAACGAGTTGGGTATCTTGATGAGCCGTCTTCATCATACTGCACTGCTCTTGATTTCCTTCTCTTCTACATCTCCTTGTCTATCACAGACACCCTCTCCTCCAAGACATAAGCTGAAAACATCGTCCTCGCGGTGTTGAGAGAAACGTGTTGTTCCAAAAGAAGTAATGGACCTGCTCGCATTGCGCCGTAAAGCTGCGAGCTCGATCGTTAATAGGAATAGGTAGGTGTAAAGTGTTTGTTTGTCTTGTTGTCTCAATTTCTGGTCTTTGAATATGTAAATAGTTGAATGCGAAAAACAGGGTGGCTGACGAGCCAGAAATGGTGGTATGGAGTAGGTGCGATTTAGCTCTAGGTATCCAAAACCTTGTCGGTTTACTTGATGTTCTTGAAAAGGTCAGAACCAAGGCTTCCGTTGTCCTTTTCGATAGCGGTTAACTCGGGTATCATAGGAGGCGGCGGGCCGGGTTGCTTCTGGGGAGTCGGTGCGCGAGGAGGTTCTTCCATATACATGGTGCTGGCTCGTTTGTCGGGGAGGGGATCTCCGCTTCTCATGCGCCTGAACCAGCCACTGGCTCTCTTGTTCTTGCGCTCGTCGAGATAACTCGCACCGCCCTGGCTGGCTGGGCGAGCATGTCCAGGTGGGGGGGACTGGACACTTGCGTTCGATGATTTCTGGCCCTCTGCATAACTGTTATTCAACATGGTCCTACTCAATAGGCGACGGATGCTGCCTTGACGGCTTGAAGCAGCAGGGCTCAACGGAGCATCGTCGTCGGCGTTGCGCTTGGTTCCAGCGAGATTACCATTAGAAGAAGCAGTCACGCTTGGCTGCGGTGTGCTGTTGCCGACGTCCTCGGTGACACTGCTGTATGTATCCTGTGCCGACTCCTTGGGGGCTTCGTTCTTGGCTTCCTTGACCGGGGGCGGTGTCTGTGGAGGCGTTGGGACCTTTTGGACAGGTGAATCCGGAGGCGGTGGGATATCGGTGCCGTCTGTGATACTGCCAAAATTGAGGTTGAGGGCAGGTAGCTGAAAGCGTGAGCCTCCGCTACTCTTGCCAAAAAGAGACGACATGATGTTGATTAAGCCGTTGATTCGTTCAATGCACAAGACAATGCGGATCGGACGGTTTCTGAAAAGAGGCTGTTCGAGGCTGTCGACCAAAAAATCGGAAAGGGGTTTTGGCGAGAAAGAATCGAGAAGCTCAAAGAGAAAAGAATTGAGCTAGAATAGAAAGTGTCGATAAAGTTGCAATCGACGACTGGGATGCAACAGTTGCAAAAAGATGACGAAGCAGAGTTTCGACTCCCCGCAAGAACAAGGCGACGAGAAAGGAGAGGTTTGATCAACGGCTCGACCCAGGTCAGGTCAGGTCAAGGATGTGCAGTACAGGTATGTATCTATCTGTAGGCGTGCTGTATGGATCTGTACAGGATGGAGGTGGAAAATTGGAGCAAGGGTCGGGTGGCTTGTGGTTGACTGCAAGCTGCAAGGATTCGCAACGCGGCGTGGCGTGCTTTTCTGGATGCTATGATGACGATCCCGGTCGTGAAGTGCAATTGATGGGACGAAGAGAAGGACAGTTGCGATAGTGATGTTGGACGCTCGCAATGGGGAAGCAGGATAAAAGATAGAGAAGGAGAGTGGAGGGTTGTTGAAAGGATGATGAGGAAGGAGAAATAAGGTCTTTGCTGGAGAAAGAATACTCAAAAGTACAGGAACAGGTTCAGGTACCTGCTAACCAACTTGATCCAGGTGCTAAGACAGGTAGAATTGGTGCAAGACGGGGTCTTGGGGTCTTGGGAGGAACCCAGCCTGGTGGTGGGCGAGGGTAAGTGGAGAAATGCCGTGGCTGGCACTTGCACTTGCACTTGCGCTTGCACTTGGACCTAATGGGGATACATTGGAAATACTTGCATGTTCGCCTGCAACCCACTGTTTCCTCTTCTGGACCTGCCCCTGAGAGACTGCAGTGAGCCCGTTCTCCCCTGGACCCTGCTGCTAGCCACGCGGGTTGGGCGCTGGGCGACTTTGGGTTCGAGAAGTCCTCTTTAGTACTCGGGATGCCAAGATAGGCCCCATGGGATTAGTCTCTATGAGGAGTAGCGGGACAACCCGCAGGCAGTGGTTTTACGAAGTACAAGTACCTGGAGAGTACCTGTTACCATTGGAACTCCAAAACCTGTCATGCAATCACTCAAGTGCCATTATTGAATAATACCAAGTAATGATTACTGCTATACTCACATCTAGACAGATATAGCATTTGAAACTGTTACAATATGTACATATCAAATTCATATACTATAGCATTGCTGATTTAAATTACAATAACGCCTAGACGATTAATCGTGATCACGGCCCCATTCCTAACATTCCCATTCAATGCAGGCAGGCAAGGAAGCAGGATATTATTCTGCAGTGTACATTGCTCTACTAAATATAGAAATTTTGGCCTCTAAACTTTCGAGTATAAGAGTAAATAACCAAAGAGTTTGGTCCAAGTAACATAAACGGGCTCAATAATTTCATCTCTTATGTTTCTATCAACCAACTTTTCCAACGTCGTGAGGGTACTCCTGGTACTATAACGCCACAGACGTGTGCCAATGCCAAAAGTCAAATATACCCCAGTGACGCATGTTTCAACTAAGTTGTGAACACTTCGTCAATCTGGATATATCCCACGCGTTTCAAGACCTTCGGAATGTCTCATCCGAATCCGAAATCTTGATCTTTTGCTCAGATATAGTAAAAACTTGACTGCCTCGTTGGCTCCAGTCGACTCAGTCATACGCCCAACAGTGCCGGGAGGAATAGTCGATCATTACCAACAAGTATCGGGTTTCTCTGCCAGAGTTTCATGCATGGAGGGGTTCCTATTTTGTCTTGATTGGTTCGGGTCTTACCCGTATCGTACACTGTCCCAGCCTGCCAGTATCCGTTTACTCTACCACGTCGTTTGCCATTGTTGACCACCACAAACCTCAATCGTTACTGATTGTGATGAAAGGCCTATTATAGATTGCTTTGGCAACATGTACGTTGCCTCTATTGCCACTAGTGTTGCCATTATTGGTTCTCGGTCTTTGGAGAACTTGCTGTGCAATAATATCCATCCTTATCGTTAACACCGTTTCCTCTGCTAGTAGAGTCCAGACCGGATGAGACAAACGGTCATTTGTTCTTTCACTTTGGAGAAAGACTCAACACATCAGTAATAGTGCTATTCAGATAATACAGTTAGAGCTCCGTGAAGCTGACCTCAGAGCTGTAGAACACTTGGCTACTTGCCTAAGAGCCAAAACAATTTAGTCACTTTGTGCTATCTCGGACTGTCGGTATGTAACGCAATAGTCCATGTCAATAATTTGAAAATATTATTCGTATACCCAGCCTTACTATAATACCGGCAAAATACCTTTCTTCCGAGATGAGATTAATCTCCCTTGTGTCGCCATGTAACTTCACTGGGAGCTTTAGGTACTAAGCATAACCTATACATGGGTAGGATGTTTGATCAACAAAAGAAAGTGATCTGACTGGATTGTGTTTCCATGGGAGACCAGGAACAGAGTAGAAATGCACTAAAACATGTTTCATCAATTGTCTGGCCTTTGCAGATTAAACATTGCATGATTCAAGTTTAGGACGTTCTCCCTTTGCTCCGCCTAGCGAAGAGGTAACCCAAAGAGAAATCTGCTTGAATGTATGTCTACCTACGCTCTCCTTCCCCTGACCTTGTCGAGTCATGATAAGCTTGATGAAATGTAAAAGTTCTCTCAAGTAACTTGAATTTTCAATGGTGGTAAACTAAGGCAGTGGAAACAAGCCTATCCCCTTCTTAGCTACCTATTGCAGAGAAACATGTTTTGATCGTCTCGTTCAAAGTTCCCGATCTAGGAAAGCACAAAAGTCGAAACCCCCGCGTTCCACAAGGATCCAATTTTCCACAATTCGACTCTGGACCCCGATATTCAGAGACTGTTAAGGACCCCCCGCTTAATCGCAAACTTTGATTGGCAGTTAAACTTGTTCCTCGCTTGCACGCTAACGTCATAGTCTTGTAGAGCTTTCGTCAATTTAGGACTGAGCTCAGCTGAACCTGTTTCGTTGAGTCGCAAAGCAACTTCAAGTAAAGAAGAGCTATCAATTCTGATACAACCACATAATAATTGATAATTCATCAATTCATCAATTCATCATGGCTAGCTCACAGTGTTTACGCCTTAGGCCGCTTGCTTCTGGGCTTACTAGGCCTTCGGCAAAGCTCAGCGCTCAACATATGACAAGACTTCCCATGACTGCGGCACGATATAAGTCGGGTCCTTATGGCTACACACAAGCAAAGGCCCTGGTTTTCTCCAAGCCCGGCGAGCCTTCTGACGTGCTTAGGTGAGTAACTCATTCTTCCTGGCAGTGGCATAATCTAACAGACAATCATCAGCCTACATACTCACTCTATATCGCCATCCATCCCCTCGAACTCGGTCCTCGTCCAAGCACTCGCCGCTCCCATCAATCCCGCCGATATCAACACCGTCCAGGGCACATATGGTTCCAAGCCTCCATTTACTTCCTTGATCGGCACCTCTGAGCCTTCCGCCATTCCCGGCAACGAAGGTGTTTTCGAGGTCGTTTCTACCGGCTCGCCCTCCTCATCACTTCAGAAAGGCGACTGGGTCATCCCCGCCATTGGCCAGTTCGGAACCTGGAGGACACACGCCGTCGATGAGGCCGACAAGTTTCTCAAGATCGATAAAGAGGGCCTGACTCCTACACAGGTTGCGACTGTCAGTGTCAACCCATCTACTGCATACCGTATCTTGCGACATTACGGCCCCAATGCCGGTCTTCAGGCGGGCTTGGGTATGCGCCCGCTTGAAGTCGGCAGTGGACAATGGTTCATCCAAAACGGTGCCAACTCAGGCGTTGGGCGAGCCGCCATCCAATTCGGTAAGCTTTGGGGGTTGAGGAGCATCAACGTTGTTCGCGACCGTGATACTCCCGAGGCCACCGAGACTCTCAGGAAAGAGCTTCTTGACCTTGGCGCAGATGTGGTTGTCACTGAGTCGCAGTTCCTATCCCGTGAGTGGAGAGACCAGCTCGCCGAGATTACCCGTAAGGGCCGTGAGGAAATTGGACTCGGTCTCAACTGTGTCGGAGGCAAGTCAGCAACCGCCCTTGCACGATCTCTTGGCAACGGCGCAACGCTTGTCTCATACGGCGGTATGGCCAAACAGCCAGTCCAACTACCTCTCGGTCTCCTGATATTCAAGGACACCCGTTTCACTGGTTTTTGGTTGAGTCGACTGAACGAGCAGGATCCAACTGGCAGAAAACATGCAATCAACGATATCCTCCAGATCATCCGTTCAGGCCAGTTCCGCGACGTGCCTATTGAGGAGGTCAAGTGGGATTGGGATACTGAAGAGGAGACTTTGCGCAATGCTGTGCAGCAGGGTCTTCAGGGATTCCGCAAGGGTAAGGGTGTCTTTACTTTTGGTGAAACATGAGGAGAAGAAAAAGAAAAGAAATAGGCCGACAACGGTTTAATGATGCCTGTAAGCTCTTGGCTGGTATGGTCCACAACGCCGATTAAAAGCAAAAGACGAAATGAGTACACGAGTCTCGGTGTTTGATATAGACAGCAATTATGCCCACATGTATATACGAACATATACAAAATCAAATTACTAGTCCGTTGTCTAACCCATGCTTTAATTGCCTGTGTATCATAACGCCCTTACTCCGTCACCATGAGACCATCTCATTCGGACTCTAAGCTCGGAAAGCTTGCGCCCACTCATGTAACTTGTCAATGACAACAGGCGCATACGCTGTCAGTGTATCTTCGATGACCCGATCAAAATATCTTAGCGCCTCCTCCTCACTCAGCTCCAGATGGAAGCGCTCTCGGACCTTGAGTACTGCCTTGTCCGGCTCGAGCCGGATGTCAGGGATGTTGGCATCAACCATAAGGCTAAATAAATTGAGAATGAGGTTCGATGACTTTCGTAGCGCCGTATATGACAAGAAACAGTACTGCTTGAACTGTTTATAGTGCTCCGACTGTACGCCGCCCATACAGTCCACCATTTCCTTGGAAAGTTTCATTAACGGTGCAAAAGGTTTGGGATCTCGGCCAAGAATGAATCCAAAATCAGCGTGAAAGAAGTGGCCGTCAGGCGCAAGGAGAAGGTTCTCCAGGTGACGATCACCGACACCAAGAATGTAGGTGATGACACAATAGCCAGCGCAGGACCTCACATATGTGTCCAGGGTTTCCTGCCGGACACCAAGAGGTTGCCTGTCATCTGGGTTGTGGTATTTCAGATACGCCAAAGCTGGGTTGTTCTTGAACTTGTTGACAATACTTGACAAGCTTGCAGATTGTACGAACTGCGAGGCGCCAGCCGAGGTACTGGTTGCCAGAATTTTGTATGGTGATAGCTTGAGATCCAGATTCTCTTTCTGCAACAGTTGATCCATAAGAGTGATAATTTGAATAACAAGCTGATCCTGTCTAAGATCATCGCCCAGTTTGAAGATGATGGGATACGAGGTTCCCGTCGACGTTTTGAATGTGCATTTGAAAGGGTTGAGCGATGACTTAAAAACGATTGTCTGATCTGGGATGATTCCCGTCACCAATATTGAAGGATCAAGTGGCATCGGTAAAGGCGGATCGAAGGTCAGGAGCTCATTCTTGGGGTCAGCCAAGAAATGCTTTACCTTGTCAACCTTCTTTGCGACCGATTCGTTCGACATTTTGACTTCTTGCGCAATCCTTGAGAGTATAGCGACCAACTCTGCTTGGCGCAGTAAAGTTTTGCGTGTCTCCTGACCATCTGGCTGCTTCACAAGCTCAACCATAAAGTCGTAAGCAACCTTTCGGTAGATGTTGCGGTTATCAACGCCTTGCTCAGGACTCGGATCGTCGCACTCTACCATCAGATACCAATGGAAGTAGTTTCCCAGTAGGAAGTTGGCTGCCGCGCGCTGGATCAAGAAGCGAGCCAAAGATGAATCCTGACAGCTCTCCTCTTCTGTTTCAGTCGAGATGTGCTCATATTTGAGAGCCTGGACCAACTGCAAAAGATAAAGCAGTAATTCCTCATCGTCGGCTTTGCGGAGTCGCTCTACGGCGTAGGAACGAACAGCAGAGTTATCAAAAGACGGCCCAAGAAGTTCAAGAGCATCGTCAATGTCAATAGCGGTCCAACGGCTAAGTACCTGTATGGCCTGCCTGGATTCACTCTGATCGCCCCAGTTGACTGACTTGACAAATTTGGTCAAGGCTCGCTTGTCTCTGGTTAAATGATAGCGGAACTTCCATACCAGATCGGTTTCCTCTGGGGTGAGGACGTGAGTTGGAGAGTACGACATGATCAAGTTAAGCTCATCTCGAACCTTTGCATTCGGTTTAAGGTCCTTGTCAAGAATACCATGTCGGTGCGAGCTTCGGAATAGTCTTCTGTGTTTGGCCTCTGCAGGATTGTCTCTGTACCCAGCTTCTGGATCATAAACTTTGATCAGTCTGCCCCCAAGAGCTGTGGAGTGCTCGCCCAATGCATTGATACCAGGGCCATACTGCACTTGTGGCTGACGGTGAGCGATACTGACTTGGGAGACTGAGAGATTCTGTAGAGCCGATATAGGAGGAGGGCCATATTCGTGGTCGGCAAAAACGACAGGAAAGTCGAATCGTGGAAGTTCAACATTAAGCAAAAATGTCGATTGACCTGGACGTCCGTCTTTTCCCTCACCATCTTGGCCCTCCGCATCATGCTCCCCGTTTATAGCTTGTTGTCTCTGGAGCATTTTCATTGATGATTTGGCAGCTTGCAGGCCTCGTTTTTCGAAGCTCCGGAACACCATCTGATCCAACCAGTCAACCCGAGGTATCTCGCCCATTTCGTGTTTCTTAAATAAAGTCTCCATCCTGTCCAACTCCTCTGCGTCTTTATCCAGTGGAGGCAGTTGTTCTTTTCGAGATGCTTTCTTCTTCGTCGAAACTAGCGCGGGTGTCTTCGTGTTACTGGTGCCGTCTGCATGTTTATGTCGGTGGACAAGACACTTCTGTCGTCCCTTTTGTGCTTGGTTATCGTCATCGAACATAGGTAGAGTTGTGCCTCCAAAGGGAATGGCATGACCAATAGCCTCGTCTCCGCCCACAGGCGAAAGATCCCATACTGTGATAGCTAGGCATGAATTGGCCGGCAGGGAGTCGTATGTGATCGGTAGCTGAATCCACTCGTTCCATCTATAATCTCGATCAGCATATGGCGTCTGAAGCTTTAGCGACATCATACTTTCGCTCGGATCGGAAAGGTTTGTAGGCAGTCTGAACCGGGACTGTCAAGGGCTTAGAGCCTGACCAAACCTGGACGGTAACATAGAGATCGGAGTTGGGGCTAACAGCTCTAGTTAGCCTGCCGCAAAGATGGTTTGGAGATCATCAGCATGGCGCACCTGATGTTGGAGCCGATGTGGCGCAAATCTGGGCGCTCGAGAAGGGTTGAGAACTTGAACGGGGGTTCCTCGCCCTCGAGGTTCATTCTTCGCAAAGGTCAGTTCGGACTTTAGTTGCGAAGAGAGCTTTCTTACATGCGAATGCTCACAGGATGATGGACATCCTTGGAACCCGCAAAGGAGAACGGGTCCATACGCCCGTACTCAGCCATGACGCTCTATATCATTCTGTGTGTGATATGTTATGGCAGTAAAGCGACGATGAAGTGGTAGGAAAGATTGCGCAGGTTGAAAACAGAGTCAGAAGATGTTGCAATATGGGAGTAGAGGTAGGTACTAGAGAATGACTGCGTAGTTATCGCAGACAGGTAGGCACGATAAGATAAGGTCCATTCCCGTGCTCCACTGTTGGGGATTGTGGGGGTCACATGGGGACTACTATCACAAGACATCTAAACGATTATTCCATTCTTCCAATTATCGCCAATTCACTTCCACTTTTGACCATGATATATAACTGGCATGCCCCTGGTCTTCCGTTCTCATCACCAATCTCACCTACGGCCCGTCTTCTCCTGTACTTGATTCTTGCTTCTGTCAGAAGCAGGGGCCGACTCTCGATAAACTTTCCGAGGCTGTCTGTTAATCAAAAAGCTTCTTTTCATGGCTAACCGAATATACCATTATTTTCATGCATTAGAGATGCTTCGTATTGTTGACGAGTCATGAGGCAGCAATGCTTGAGGACGGCTCATTTCTTCATCAATGATCCCTGGCCGAATAGGATATATTCAAGCAAGTACCGGTGATAGGCGCCAAATGCGTCCGACTTGGACTTTTTGTCTCATGGAGATTGCATAAAAGACGATCTGTCTGCCTATGGTTTACTCGCTCCGGCAGTCATGTCGCTCTCTCGATCCGCATCCCCTGTATCGGAAAGCCGTCCATCCGCGCCCGTTTACCCGTCTCTGGCTCATGACAAGGATCAGAGACAGCTAAAGCAGACTCCAAGCCTCCAAAGCGCATAGCCCAAACCTAGCAGCCACACCAGCAGCTTCATCAATCAATGAGCCTCCGTCGGAGACATCCGCCGGAACTTTAGGCATATCACACCCTGTATCCGAACTGACTTGGCGCACCAGTCTCTTGAGCTCTTCTCCCTTCCTACCTACAAATTGCAATACAGCAGTACCCTGGGTTGGGTACCTACCACAGATCTACGCTCCTTGGGGCGGTGTAAATCGTCATAACTATTCCCGTATTGACTGTCACTATAATTTAGTTATAGCTGGTCCTCCTCATGCTTCGCTTTCTCGGAGGCCTTGTTCTTTGCTCTTCCAGCCCATGACACGGCCTCACCGCGCCCAAAGTAGGCCAAGATGGCTCTCGAGAGTCGTAACGATACTATGCTGAGGATCATGCCCGACGGGAAATACACCTTGGAGGCAATAATGGTCATTGTACGAATCCCCTCACAGTTAACCCTTTGAGCAACCGGCCAACACTTATTCCCCTGACAGATCTGCGCCACTATCTCGCTCTACAATGGCATCGAGTTGCTTGCTCTAATTTTCACCTCATCCAGGAGACGCAGCGACCTATATTTCTGGGGTCTCACTGCGGCCTCTGTTGGTATACTGCCATACGCCGTTGGCTGGCTGATCCTCTACCTCGACCTCGTTGGTGACGTGCCGGACATGGTCATCAACGATATCGGATGGATGCTCGTGACTACTGGTCAGGCCCTTGTCCTGTACTCCCGACTTGAACTACTTGTCAAGAATAAAAAAATCCTGTGCTTTACCAAGTGGATGATTATTGTCAATGCTGCCATTTGGCACAGCGCAATCACCGTCCTCATCTTCGTCATTGGCCGCCAACAGAGACTCGACCACAACGCTGCATATGTCAAGGTTGAAAAAGTTCAACTGACAGTATTCTGTGTACAGAACTTCGTCCTGTCTGGTATTTACCTTTGGAAAACGACCAGGATCATCAGGACGAAAGATCCTCAACGCCGAACCAGCCGTGTCCTATGGCATCTTGTCTTCATCAATGTACTGCTTATTCTCATCGACGTCGCGCTGCTCGCAGTCGGCTTTACCAACAATCTCCTTTGGCAGCAAGGCGTAAAGGCGGTCGGATATTCAGTCAAACTCAAGCTCGAATTTGCCATACTGGGAAAGCTTAGCGATTATCTTTACAAAGGAGGGGAACTGGTGACTGATTCTCCCATGTTTGGATTTGTGGAAATGGAGCCTGAGCCTCAACCCAAATCAAAACCAGGGCGCCCGATACCAGCTCCCGAAACGGCTAATTTTGAAAGCAGCAGAAAGCCTTCAAGTGCTTCTGCTGCAGCGTCGTCACGACACCGAGAGTTTGTATCGGACGAGACTGTCGTTGACAAAGGCAAGGGTGTGATAAGGCGTACTTTGGATAAGGGGAAAAGTAAATGTACTGACGATTGTTGCAACAATGGTGTTCGGGCTTCAAGTTAGCATTATACCCCATTTTGTAATCGATTCTTATTGTTTTGTATTATATATGTATTTACTACCAGGTTTATAGCTAGCTTACTCTTGCCTTTTGTAAAAAAGAAAAGCATTAATTCCAGGCAGATCGATATGTTCTCTGTGTCACTATCACAACTCCTTGCCGCTACTTGGATATACATAAATTATTTATTGGGCATCTTCTACTTACCACCCTGGATGTGCCAATCGAACACCTTCATAAAGACTTCCTTTCCGTCGCCTTCCAAAACATCTCCATGGCAAGGAATCATGGTAGTAAAATCCCACTGAGCGATAACGGCCATGCTGTCGTTGAAGCTGTCACGATTCTTTGCGAGCAAATACCAATTGAAGCGCTGCAGCCACTTGGTATCGCCACGGGGGTTCTGAACACAGGCGAAAAGCTTGCCAACAGCTCCATCATCGGGGAGCTCTGCTTCAGGGACCTTGCTGTACTGCTCAGTCGGTGGCAGGTTGAAGAGCAGATCAGCTTGAATCAAGACGCGCTCGGGTTTGTAGCAAAAGACAATCTCGAGGTTGGCGTGACCGTCAACGTATTCGTAATCGAAATCAGTATCGAATTCCGGGTCGATCCTAGTTTCTCGCTTGGTCTCTTTGTTAAAGACAACGGCAAATTGCTCGTTGCCAATCTTGGGGTCGTCGGTCTGCTTGGCGCGCTTTTCAGGCAGACCCTCTGGGCCGATGATCTTGGCTGTTGGGTATTCCTTTGCCCATTCAGAGATAAAAATGTGATGCTCATAATCGAGGGCAACAATGTAGCGAACATCACCTCCCATCTCAATGACCTTGGCTTGTGTGGCCTTTGTGAGAGCTACTGGTGAGAAAACGGCGAGACCTCCAGAAGTAAGCTTGACTATGGAGTGTGTCAGTTTCATGTGCAGGTTTGTGACGAGGATTGAGATGGGAACATTAGTACCTAGAGTGCCTCGACCACCAATCTTGACCTTTCCGAATCGTGAAAAGGGTACCGAGAAGGTTGCAATGTTGGGCGTGACATTGCGAATGACCATGACATGGTCAGGGTCTGAAGGAATGAGTTTGGAAGACATTGCTGAAAAGATAGGTTCTTGTGAATGTAGTTGTGAAGAAGAAGAGAAGCTGCGATTTCGAATGGGAGTAGTAATTGAAGTTGAAGATGAAGATCCAAGTCTTGTTGTTGAGGTTGAAGTTGAAGGATGTATGACGTTGAATCCGAGAGCACGTGAAAGTGTAAGGGACCTCTTTTGCAGCTGAAAGAATCTGGGTAATTCGTTGTTTAAGTATTTATTAATGGGGGCTGAAGAACGTATCATGACGAGGAATTAATAAGTTAGGCGCCTAGTAATGAGTACCTACTCCATGGGAGTCGTAAGTTGTGTCGAGGCGGAGTTTCAACTGGGACTGGTCATGACATCAACATTTATTATTAGCTATTGATTGTCATCCATTTCGGCCGATAAATCTCGCACGATTTACAGGGCCATGCATGGAATTACAGTCAAAAAGTCAATTGATTTAAGCTGGAGCCGAAAAAGTGGATGCTTTTCGAAACCATTCATCATGTGAATATCCATATACCTTAGTAAATAAATGATGCATGCATACCAACTTACATCAATATAGTAAATACAACGATTGGATAATTCCAAATAAAGAGCCTCCTCTTCTATCTCCATATCACTTTGCTTAATAATTCCCTCTCATGTTATTCTTGATTCCATAACATACTCCAGCTGATCCATTCGGCCAGTTATTGAACCCCGAGAACCCGCCCTTTCATACTTGTATCAACCTCGGCATCATCAACAGAACGGCTAATACTTCCCCATCAGTCTAGACTTGCTGAAAAGTGATCCATTAATATTAATCAGACTCGGATGAAACGGTAAAAAGAACATATTGATAATTTACATTTAACGAACTTGATGAAATACACTTAATACCTAACTAAGTAAAGCAATGGAAAACAAAACTGTATACTGACCCCGTTACCAACTCATTTACATGTCCAAGGAAGTTGCGTCTGCTCGGCTGGGCCTCTAATGCCCGCCAACAAAGACCAGTTTTGCCTTATGCATAGCCGTATTTATGCCATTTCTCAGAACCAACTTTGTCATAGCAAGCGCCCAACAACATACTTCCCACGTAAAAGAAGCTGAGTCAGACACAACTGCCCACACATAAGAAAAAGAGCCAAACACAGCTGCCCACAGATTCAACGCCCAAACGCTCACCGAGTTCTTCAAAGCTGTAAAGCCCAGAGACCAGCATATAAACTCCACAAAGTCGCCAACACTCTGTCGTACCAATCCTTGTTCTTCGCTGAGGCCCCAGAGTGATACTCCCGATGGCTTACCGGTTCTCTTCAACTCAAGGCGCATCGCCACGTTGTTGCCGTCACGCCACATAGCCCGTTCTTTTTGTACAACCAAATAAACAAGGTATGTTTTGAAGTACAAGTAAAAGAACCCGGTAATCAACAACATGATCATAGCAATTGCAGTGCTGCGTGAGGAGAACCTTGAGGGTAGCTTGCGTGTGATGTACTCACGCACGGGACGGCGCACCCGTCGGTCAACCCAGAATTTGAAACTTGACCAATGTACCGCAAAGTAGAGTATGATAGCCACAAACAACGAATGCATTCCAATATGTCGATATTTTTCCAACATCGGATGTGTCAAGATTCTGACGATGTTGTCATCGTCGTCATCATCATCACCTCTCTTCTCGCCATGTGCCATCGATGACTTGGTGCCTCTTGTTCCAGTCCTGGAGCCAGAGCTCTTTTGCGAGTTTTGGGGCTGGCGCTTGGGGTTAGACTGGCTCTTCTTCGAGCTGCCTCCCCGAGTAGAAAAACTACCTCCTCGAGTAGAGCCCTTTTTATCGACAGAGCCTTCCATAGGGGGAGATTCTTGTGCAGTCTTCGACTTATGAAGCTTGCCCTCTGGGTTGGTAAGCCCCGGAGCGTTTCCAGACTTGGGAGGAACAAATGCTGGGGAATTCCACCCTGCGCCTTCAGCGAAACCGCTGTCGAACGATTTGAACGTATTGGTGGCCGTGAAGGAGCTTCCAACAGAACGAGGTGATCCCCTCAATGAGCTGGAGCTCGCATGGGACCGAGATTTGCTAGACGATTTGCCAGAGATTGTTTGGAAATACGAAATCGTCTGGCGGAAATCGTGACGGTTCCTCCTCGCTGAATCTTCCCAGGATTCAAACAGAAAATACGTAGAAGTTTCGTGCCCAGGTGAAGTTTTCTTCTCCTTGTGACATGTCTGTATGTCTTTATTGCAGCGCACAATTGCTGATCGGAGGAGCGCCATGACATCACTCATAGTACCAGTGTATGGGCCTACATCGTCTGGTGAAGCCATGTCTGATGTGTCGGATCTGTGTAGAGATTCGGAGAAATGCGTGCCGATAGGCTTGCCCCAATCACTTCTAATTGAATCATTTGTTGAAGCCCTGGCTAGTGGGACAGGTGTCAATGGTGAATTTATTTTGGATGTGTCAGCTGAGATGTTGTGTGCTCTCGGCGTTGACAGTGGTGAGCCGGGCATGCCTGCTGTTGTTGGAGTATGGGGTATCGTTGGTACCCTAGGTAGTGACGTTGGGAAATCTAGGTCTTCATCAATTCCAATTTGATTGGCGCTCTTGGCAGTTTGTCCTTGGTTGCCTGTGTACATGCGAAGGTCTTCATTCTCCCGTGTCAGCATCTCATTGCTACCCTTGAGCTCGTCGATTATCTCTTGGAATTTTTCGTTCTCCTCGTGAAGACAGGCGATCTCTTTGTTCAGCCTGCTCCTTTCTCTGGCAAGCCTGCTGTTCCTGGCAGAAATATCTTCGAAGCTGTCATCCTGAGGAGAATCTTCTGAACCTGCAAGTGCACTGTTTAGCGTCTGGCTCGTTATAAAGGCCATCGAACTCACTTTGCCATAGTACTTCATCAATTTCATCCATGTTCTCCCATTCGGATTGTTCTTCGCCAAGCATATGCAGATTATCTTCATATTCTTGGCTGATTGCCGAGCCCAACCTCATCGTCTCTTCCATTATAGGGTGTATATCTCCGAGTTCTTCAGGTTGAATGCTTTTGGACGCTTGTGATTTTCTTGCAGTCGAAGTGGTCCTCATTGCCGGTAATACCGTCGCGGGACTAGGGGCACGATAAGATACCCCCTGGACAACGCTTCTAGCAGGAACTCTTGTAGGCGAGCGAGCAGGAACATTCCTAGAAACGGGCGAGACAACAGGCGAGGAGATGGGCGGTAAAGTCGGGGCTTGTCTCTGGGCTAAATTCCTTTGAGCGCGAGTCTGTGAGGACGGTGTACGAGGGCCTCTCTCTGTTGCCCTACGATGGGCTACGTCGAATCCCATTCCACCGCTAATCGGAGTGGCAGTTCTCGTCTCTCTGCGGTCTTCCACAACTTCGACTGACTCGGGCTCCCGGCTGTCATTTAAGCGTGACTTGATTTGACGCTTGAAGGATTCCACGGCCAACTTGGATTTATGGACCTCGTCTTCCAATCGTAGGATCTCTTTGTCACTGGCCTTCTTGACAGTGGATGCCAGCTTCGTTAGACCGGTTCCGAAATCATCGGCATCTTTGCGTTGTGAAGCTTTGCAGGTGTTGAACATCGCTTCGATACCGTCTTTGGCCTTTGCATGGAGTCTTTTTAAGACCGTCAGGGCCTGCTCTGGAAGATCAGAGGGCAGATTTGAACACTCATGTTTATAAAAGTCGTCGAACTTCAAAACAAGGCTGGTCTTTTCTTGCTCCCAGCTTTGCACAGTTTTGCCTGACCGCGATTTGGCATTGGCCAAAAAGCCGCTGAAGTGCTTCTCCACGACGGCTGTCATATTGCTCAGATGGACAAAGGGACAATAAGTGACGTTGGACGTATTGAGGGGTGATGATATGCAGAAGAATGTAAGGCTCAGGAACGTAGTTCTAAGCTCAAAGTTGTGCGAGTGAACAAGTCCGCTTGTGTGGGCATAAAAGCGTTGAAGTAACAGGACAGTAAAGCAGGTTTAGACAAGAGGACAGATGGGAATTATGAAGAGACGAAAGGAGCGCCCTCGAAGCTCGAAGGAGCCTTTGTTTATTCATCTTCTTTGATCCGAGTCCTTTCTTTGTTGGTATACGACATGCGCCAAAAAATATACCGAGATCGCACACCTCCTTGTCTGCACAGGCGCACTCTCACAAAGACAAAAAGCCACCACCAACACCACCTAGTCCATGCTGTCTGTGCTCATGTAACGACGGCCAAGTTATGAACAAAGAAACCCTACCAAAAGTTTGCCATCAACTGGTGCATGAGACTAGTCGCTATCGCCGAGTCGCGCCTGGCCTTTTGCAGCATCAAAGGTATCTTGGAGTTGCATGACAATGGATCTGAAAGACTCAACATGTTCTTTCAATCGATTCGCCCTTGTCGTTCTTCAGCTGTACCATCCCCTGGCGCCGGGCCCTGAGTTTGTTACATCCTTTCTGTGTGTGATCATGGGTTCCCTGAGGCCAAAAGTGTCGATGATGTCTTGCCATGTTTCCATGTCCATAGATAGAATGGCCTGGTGTTTTGCTGCCCCGTGGCGTGTTGGGTCATCATCGTCTTCGACTTCATCTTTATTTACTGGGGCTGTGGTACAATTTAGCGACATAGAAATAACTCCATGATAGCTGACTTACCAAGTGCGGGAAGGTCAGACTCATCAAATTCGATTTCAACACGACCATCTCGGATGAGGAAACTGACGTAAAACATGTTCTCTATAGTTTGACCAAAGGATTTGGGATTCACGACGAAGCGCATCAAGTCAATACCGCCAGTGCTGCGGAGACCATACTGATGCATGATTCTGGTCCTCTCTTCGTCGTCCATATCGTCATCAATACTGTCCGATACGGTTTGCTGAAGGTGGACTTGGATGTTTTGTAATTGGTGGAGGATCTTGCCGCAGATTGCCGTGAGATCGTTCTCTTTATGCGCCAAGTCTTCGACATTCAGGACTTCCGGACGAGTTTCCGTCAAGCTATTTGGCCTGAAAGGCGCACTTCGCTTGGCGATTTTTCGAGCTTTCTTCTCGACTGATAGGGGACCAAGCAGGAACCCAGGTAGAGCAGGGCGACGGATACATGGCAAGGCGGAGAAGCGGCCAAGGTGAGGCCAGTTCATCATGTCGCCATCGTCCCCAATATCATCGTCTCCGTTCTCGTCGCCTCTTGTAGTTATTCTTCTCTGGCGCTGAGTACTCGAAAGCTCGGGGGCATTGTCATCTATAATTCCTCCTCCGTGCCTCATGTATGTGATGCATTTTGACACAAACTCATCTACATCAACACCCTGTGAAAGGCTTCCTTGAGTTAACCGCAAAGTCTTTCGATAAGACAGATCGGTCGTGCTGACAAGCAATCGAGAGTCGATCGTGGCTTCAGTCGTCTGCCGTACTTTCTTTGACAATTCGTTGGCACGAAGAATAGTGTCATAAATTCCTCGTGAATCGGCTTGCAAGTACTCTTCGGTGTTCTCTGTTACTTCGCGCAGCAAGTTTCTGAATCCCTGCTGGACTTCTCGGCGCTCCTCCGGTGGTTGATCGGGGTCGTATACATTGTCACTGTTGTCGTCGTTGCTTTCGTGAGAAGGTTCAGCAGTCCGTCTTCTATGGTTTGTGGTTTCGCCATTTTGTGTATCTGCTCGCTTTCGCTTTGACCCCGAAACGGAGCGACTGGATTCCCGTTCTCGCATGGTGAGACTTCGATGCGATTGTGCTCCTCGAGGGGCCGAAGAGGGCGATCGTGACTGCGACTCTTGGTCTGAGTCTTGCCTTCGAGCAGGCATCTGTGCGATGGTCCGAAAAAGTGTCAAAAATGCAATGGAAGTTTAACTGTCGATTTCGTATTGGTGCGTGGATAGCTAGCATTAGATGACTAGTTTAGTGTCGTAAGAATGTTCAAGATTGTATGACACAAAGAGATCGATCTATGGGAGAAATCGCGTCTTTGTGCTGGTGTGAATGAGAGACGCGACCAAAGGTACGTATTTCCATTAAGAACAAGGCTCACCTGCTAACGCAGAATACCTGGTGTGGACTGCGGGGCACTCCCAGCACTCTAGATCCACGCCGACGACGCTAATAATTAAGGCACCGGACCCGGCACTTACGTTGGGCTGCACCCTGGAATACAGATCAATCTGATGTCACATACCTAATCCCATGAATTAACGAACTAGGCCACCAGGGCCTGGCTATATCACAAAAACACCACTTATATAAACATTTAGTTTTCTTCAAAGTTTGGTTCTCAAAATCTCTAGTGACTTGATCGCTATAGAAATGCGTGATGCTATGATTGTCCTGGACATATCTCCATCTTCACGGATGTCTTGATGACATAAACTACCATTTTCGTAAAATATATACTGTTTGAATGGGACCCCTTGATTACTTCCGCCTCTGCTTTGTGACCATAGTCTACCAGGTGAAACTTTCTTCTACAAAGTCCACCACACTCGAACCTTGCACCGCCCTGGCAGCTCCGCGAACGTCGTCAGCAAGAGCGCCAGGTCCACATACTGTGACACACATGGCGCCCATCTGCTCTTGGACCTCCCTTTCCAGAATAAGGGGAACGTTTGGCCGTCCTGGGAACATGCGCACCGTGGCGCTAGCACTGACAATATCGCGTGGGTTCTGAGGACGGGTGACGAAGATCTGGATGCGAAGGACATCTTTTCGATTGGGAATACGGAGGATTGTATCCATGTATGGTCGTACCCATTCGAGAGACTCGTATTCGCGGATGATCCAAACCAGGGTTATACGGCGAGTGGCAGTCGTCCCTTGATTATGTCCTTCGAGAAGGTGACGGATGTACGAGACTTGATGAGTTATCCCAGTTGACCCAGCAAAGAGGACTGCGTGGCCATATGAGTCGAGACTGTGGTGTCCGGCGTAAGGGCCCTCCATGGCGGCCTTGGCGCGAAGACCACTAGGATAATGGGAAGCACGGTCGTAGAGCTTCTTAGTGAAGCCTGTCTGGGCTGCTATCAGGAAAGAAACACTCGTAGTCATGGTTGACTTGTCAACTGTGTTTGAACTTTCCTTCTCAGCAATGGGTAGGCTGCTGTCACGAACATGGTTGGTCCAGCAGATCGAGAAAGGATGGCTTTCCCACGCAGAGACACCCCAGATGCGGAGGTAAGCGTGGGTGCCAGGTTCAATGTCCTTGTACCGTGGCAGGTGGAGGGTGACTCGGGTGACGTTGCCAGGCATGGCCTCGCACACTGCCTCAGTCCAGCCCTTTGTTGACCAGTTGACGGACAAAAGGCGGAACATGCGGGAGAGTCGGTCGCAGAACCAGATAGCCATGATAGCCATGATCCATGGGAGCTGGGGCAAGCCTCCAGGAAGCGTGGAGGAGGCACAGTGAGCCCATGTGGCAACGAAAGCCACGAAGGCCAAGATAATGTGGACGTTTAGGAAGGTCTCGTAAAAGGCATGTCGCACAGGCGAGACGGAAAGCAGAGCGAGGAGGGTCATGGCTACCGTACCTACGGCTCCCGAGCCGTAAAAGAGGATGCCAGTGATCTGACGGCCAGCACCATCCCAACCAATGTCGTCTACGGCGGCAATGAGCCAGGCGACAGTGTGGATGATAGTCTCAAGAACAACAATGCGACCCATCCAGCGATGGAGGAGGTTATAAGTGTCGAAACTGATCTTGAGCCACGCAATAAGAGGGTTGTTGCGTCCAGCAAAGATAATCAAGGGCACCATGTTGACGAGTGCCAACGTTCCTGAGCGGCCTCGTAGCTCGGCGCAAAAGGCAAACTTGTTCTCATTAGCCCAGTTGAGAACGAACATGTAGGCAAAGTTGCTGCCCAGGTAGATGAAAAGGATGGTGAAGTGAAGTCGCGAAGGGAGAGTGCCCATGCTAATAGCAGAAGAGAGCCTGAACTCTCGGTTGTGACGTTTGTTCCACAGGGGGGCGTAGATGATGTTCTTCTTTAAGCTGGGCATCCATGTCCACTGGGAGATCTTCCAGTACTGTTGTTTGTGACCGGGCACATTCATGGCCGACACATGGCGGAGTCTTGCCCATAGAATCTCGATGATTCTAATCCACAAAACGATGAGGGCCATGATGCCGAGGGTCCACCACAAAGCATCCTTAAATAGCATATTCATAGGTTGATTTACACCGTCGAGACTGGAGTGGTAATTGGGAGTAGTTCCAGCATCTCCATGAGCTGCTTCGGCACGAGATTTGAGTGTTGTCGTAGGTGTGTACGAGCTGATGTCGGCGATCCGGCGCCGTGTGAAATCCATTTTGTCGGCGTTGGCTCTCTGGGAGCGACGCGAGTAATGATCGGGTGAGCTTTTCTTATATGGGAATCCTTAGATGAGGAAGAAAGAGCGAGATGTTGTTGTTTGCTGTGAATGAGTGACGAAATAAGGCGATTGCGGGACTAATAAAGAATCCCAAACAGGCACACAGAGACTGGCGATGGGTTTTAAAGAAAGTGGGTGTATGCTGTTCCTCCTTGTTCTTCGTTCTTGGGTGTCAGAACATGATCGTATCCAGGTGTTGATTTGGCGGTGGTAGATAAATCGTGATCGACAAGCGGGTTGTTCGGTAGTGACCTTTGTAATTTGGCGCTGGTGGAAGCGTGTTCGACACACAATGCAACGAGCGAAAGAACAATGGGGAATAAAGAATCCAGGCAGAACAAGGGCGATTTATGAACCAGCGTCGAGACAATGCTCAATGACGTTTGAAGTCTGTAAGCGCTGTAAGCGCTGTTCACCTCGTCAACGAGGTAATGTTCTCGGTTGCAGCTGGAGGAAATCAGAACTAGCTGATGATCTTCTTTTTTTGGTTCTGGCGAATTTGGATTTAGATCAGCGGTAAAGAACGGGTCGACGTCAATTGCCGTGAGTAAGTGAAAGTAATAAAGCAGAAAAGGTCGAGTGAAGTGAAGTGAAGTTGAGGCAAGGGCGCTTGGTAGACAGTCCAGCGACAAGGAAGGCAGAGACAGGCGTACAGACGATCGACGTTTGGGCACGTATAGGGCAGTGCAACGTAATTCAGTGCGATACGACAAGTCGCTTGTTGCAAGACTAAAAAAGGGTCTGATCTACCAGAGACAATCGTGACAAGATAATTCAATCCGATCCGACGGGGAAAGGAGCTGTTTTTGAATGTTTCAATGCTTTCCCGAGACCCAAGATGCGGGTAGAGACACGGATGAAGACGAAACGAAACGAGCAGCTGGCAAGCAGTGGCCGAGAACAGTCGACGTCGGAAAAATGGAATGGCCAGCCTTAACGAAGAATGTATAAAAGGTCTCAAGGACAAACAAAGAAGAAGAATCAGGTAACAAGCCGAACCACCATAGACAGTATTGAGACCAGGAATGAAGGTAGGTCCAGGGAGCAGACGTTGTGATAATATGTAAATGGGCCGGCCTACTCCGCCCTCTTGACAGCCCAGACTCCCTCACAAGCAGGCAAGCAAACACAAAACTGAATTAGGTCTCGACTTGGCGCTGAAAGGATTTACTTGCTACCAGGTCCATTAGGCCAGGATCCCTCCCTGTAGGACAAGTGGTACGTACAATGGCAAGGGGCCCCTTACAGCTTCTCCTGGCTCCGTCCAACGAGATGCAGCGAGTCAAGTTATCGACACTCTGTGAGTGGCTACCAAATTCATCCGAAGCCCCTTGCAAGGCGTGCTATTTCTTGTTCCTGCAATATTTGTCGAACCGACAACTTATTCCATATTTTTGAATGTGGTTCGATCAAGCGCATCACTCTACATATCTCGTGATATTCTACAGAGAACGGCTGCAGGTCTGGACATGTGCAGAGTACACGAACGTGCAATAAGCGCCTCTTGCATGGAGAAAACATGCGCTCCATCCCGTACCCAGGAGCCCTTCGCTGGTTAGTGGTCAGTAGACACTAATAGGCTTCGATTGCCTTTTGCCACGACAGGGGTAGCCGCAGTAGTAACGGCGTGACGGTTCGCGATACGGCCAATTGGATGTGAGATGTCGCTGCCAGATCTCAGAGTTGGCCGTTGACGGGCAAAAGAGAGTGATTTAGTGGCTGCTTGAGGGACCAGTCAGACCTCACCCTTGTTCACCTGTGCTCCTGAAACCAGCCACTTCTTGGCCCTGGCTCGTGGAATCAATTCCCAGACCCCTTTTGGAATGGCGACCAAGTTTTTTAGCTGTCTTCGTCAGGGGTGAGTGGCTGTCAGCGGCCAGACCTGCTGCAGGAATACGGGTGTTGAGCCGTTGCAGCGCTTGTGAGCCACTCGATGCCCCATAAGATTGCCGCCAAGAGTTGGAGGTTTCTCAACGTCGACTCCCAGAGGCATCCAGTTGGAAATTCCTTACTCGTCTCAGGAACAGACGGCATCGCATCACATCACCGCTACACCGCAGACGAACAACACGACTTGTTTCCATGTTTCCTGTTTCCTGTTTTATGTTTGGATAAACATATTTTGTTCCAGCCTTCCGTTCGTCCTCGCCTGACACAAAACCGAGCTATAGTGGACGAAAACGAACTGACTGAAACAACCTATCCACCACCACACGGGAAACTCGGAGTGACTCGATCATGCGAGCATAAGATGAATAGCCGATGCACCCACCATCATTGCTTCCAAGATGACGAAAAGTTTTATAATCACTCGATATTTTTATGATCGGTTAAGCATAGTCAGATTGCCAGCATGGAATACAAGCCTCACAGACAGGGTCATAACGAACATGGACCCTGGTTGACATCGTTGTCCAGGATCAAAGGCGGCCCGCAATCTTATAATTCCCGTGCTGTGGTTGATGGAATTCAATTCCAACGTCAGGTTTGATACAAACTGCACCTGCGGCCCGTGTCACCGTCTAACATGATAACGGACAAATGTCCATACTGCACAATGCATGCCGGCCTTGTCATCCATTATAGATATCGTGTCAACCGATAATTCTCTTGGCGTCACAGGTAGAATGATTCAGTGCTTGAAGGCTCGGTTCCATTGCCCTGGGAAGCTAGATACGACCCACAGACGGGCACAATCTCGATTCTAGAAAGGGAAATATTATATCTTATTCAGGCGATTGCCCTGAATCTGATGCTTACTTTTAATCCTTCCATTCCGTCCAGTTCCATCATGCATCTCATGACGAGTCCACAATAACGGACCGTCCTCGATGACAGCGGATGTTGGTCCGAGGTGTTCATCTGTTCTTAGAGTTCGGATAGATCACCTTATTGCTCCAGGGCCGATTCGGATCTGAGCGAGCATGGTTTGTTGGCTAGATTCTTGAGAAGTATGAATAAGATCGCTGATTATGCCACGCTTTTCCTGAGTCGTGATCACGCCAGCACGGACGTAACATTAATTGATCTGTGTCAAATTGGTAGCATAGAATAATCGCTCCCGTGTAAGAGCGTGATGAATGCTGGTGGTCTCAGTACTGAACGGTGGTGCGCCACAGACTGCGCCATACCCTGCGCCACAGATTTCGTCACGGCAAGTCTTGCAACCTGAGGCATAACTATGGTCGTTCCGTGATGCTCCCGATCAACGCCGGAAATTTCCAGGAAGGCTATCACGAGCTGGGTATTGAACATTGTTGCACAGCCATTGAGGTCGACACAATGGGTTCCAGCGAGTCGAAACCAATCTCCTCACATGTGTGGAAGGCGTATGTTGTTCCTGATTCGCAAACCACCTTGATTGATCTCAATCAGTAACTGACAGCTTGCCAATAAACAGCTCAGCGCCCAACGGCATCTCACAAGATCTCGTAGATTCACTACAGTCTAGCAATGAGGTACATTCTTTCCCACCGAAATTCCACTTTCAAACTACGTAAGACTACAATGAAGCTAACCGAGCTGCTATCTTCCCCGACAGACTGATGCCTCTCGATCCAAGATAATTGAGCTCCAAATCCAGGCCCGTGTGGCCGAGGAGCTCAAAAATCTCCAGAAGAAAGAGTCCGAAGCGCTCAAGATCGCACACGAAAAGCTCTCCAACGCCGACCTTAAGGACGACAACAGCACAAGTCAATATACCGTTAGCAAGGAAATTGAGGCGATGCGTCAAAAGCTCGAGGCACGCAAGCAAGTGCGTGATCTTCCCGAGGGTGTCGAAGGTGCACGCAACGAGGTTATCCGATGTCTGCGAGAGCATGACCGACGGCCGCTCGACTGCTGGCAGGAAGTAGAAAACTTCAAGGCCGAGGTCAAGAAGCTAGAGAAGAGCTGGGTCGAGAAGGTTGTCTCGTAGAACGCTTATGGGAACTTGTAATGAGAATTGCGAACGATTCTATAGAGATATAGAGAGGATGGGTCCTGGCATGCCCAGACAGGAACGTGTACATTACGGTATTGGGAGCGAAAAAAGCTATGTTGAGGAATCAAAGTGTACAGCAACCTATACCTCAAAAGAGCAGGCCCACCTGTTTTTCCCCTTCTCTGTCACTGAGCTCATTTTCGTCATTTGTGTTTGCTTCTTGCTTGGCTTTTAGCTCGGCTCTCTTCCGCAGGCCCTCAGCACGTTTCCTTTCCCGTCTCGCTGCGGCATCTTCCCACTCTTGTCCCTCTGGGTTTCGACGCGGCGCTGGTGCAGAAACGGCTTCCCGGAAGGCGTTCTGGAAACGCTCGATACGCTTCTTGTTCTCGTCAAAGCGCTCGTTTGCAATATCCACGAGTGTCTGAAGGTATTCAGGGGAGACTATCCGTTGGCGTTGACCATCAACCTGCTGTCCGATGAGCGACTCGAAGGCGAGGCCCATCGTCCGTATAGCAACCATGGGAGTAGTAGCATCTTTGCCGCTGGGGACAATGTTAAGAGCTCCCGATTCTCGGAAGCCTGCCTGCAACCCGCATCGTAGGAGTATTTGAGCATGCTCGGGGGATGCTGTAAGGACGTGGAGGATCTACGCAATATCTCAGCTTAACATGTACTTGTATTCTAACATTGCCTCGCGTTTTGTACAGAGAAGCACGGTTCCAGCTTACCATTGCTTCAAACTTGAAATGAACAAGTCTTCTCTCTTTGACCGTTGGAGCTGCATTTTGAGCCGCAGTAGAATCTTCAAGACCAAATTGGCTGCTCCAGTCCGTGACCCCATCACCTTTATCAGGTATGGGATCATGAGAAACAAACAACCAGGCTCCTCCAGCACCCTTTCCACCAACTCCCGCTACTCGCTCATCCTCGCCTTCGGCCTCAGCAACTCTTCGTCCCTCGAGGAATACACTAACACGTCCTGCACAGCTGCTAGTAGTGACAAATCCTGACTGCTGATTGATTTCATCAATAAGATCACGGATCCCCTCGTCTACAGAGCCTTTTGGCGAAGCATCTGTGTACTCGGTATCAGGAATTGCGAGTTGGTCGAGAATCTTTTTCTTCCTCTCGACAAAGGCCGGGGGGCAAGAGGCGACTTCTTGCATGGTAGATGCGAGACAAGACCTTTTTATTTTTAGTTTACACGCGAGGCTGAGATAGGTCACGATGAGCAGCAGAGGGTAAGTGGCAGGGCTTCGCTAAGGCGGTATCAGATACCAGTAGTGGGGATGAGACAACTTGTTAGCATGAAAACCGAACTATCGACGCGGGGTAGTTCGTCGGCGGCGGCTTGTACCTCGTGATCTTGATTACCTACACTCAATCAACTTCATTCCCACATCTCGTACCAAAGATCTCACACTGAAAGACGACCAGTCCTATGATTGATTGATTCTTTTGTTTATTGTTTCGTCTGCTACCTGCCGCAGATTCTATCATATCGATTGTGTACTTGCTATTTATTCCTCCATGGCAACAGGCTTCTCATATTTTACCAAACGCCATTCGATGATTTTCAATATTCCCATTCCCTTTAGGTCCAGCATTAGTGGCTGCTGAACCAGTTTGTTCCTTAAAACGCCTTGCATAATGCTTCAATCATTAAGTCATCAAAGATAAGTTTTTGTCTGGTTGCGAGTGCAATTAGACTGTGGGCAGAGCCACTTTCTCAAGAGCAGCAGCGAGCTTTTCCTCTTGTTGCTTGCGCTCCATCATGGCAACAAACTCGGAGTAGCGAGATTGCTTGTTGTGAATACCACACTCGGTCTTGTCCTGGCCCTTCCATCGGCCGGCTCGCTCATCTTCGCCCTCCTTGACGGGGACGGTGGAGTGCCAGTCGCCGACAGACTTGTAGCCTTGATCGAGGAGAGCGTTGTAGGGGACGTTGTTCTCCTTGATGTATGCATCAACCTGCTTGAAAGACCAAGTGGCCAAGGGGTTGATCTTGACAACACCACGCTCATCATCAATCTCGATGATGGGGATGGAGCCGCGGGCAGCACCCTGAGATCGTCGGCGACCGTTGAGGACGGCAGCAACCTTGAGCTCATCGTACGCTCGCTGAAGGGGCTCAACCTTGACAATCCAGTCATACATTTCGCTAGCGGTGTTCCACATCTCCTTGCCGTACATGTCCTCGAATTCTTCGGCGTTGTTGACACCGTCAGGCTTGTAAATGTGAACGGGAACGTTGGGGTACCGGGCCTTGACTCGGTCGACGAGGTCGTGTGTCTCCTTGAAGTGGTACAAGGTATCCAAGAAGATGAGGTCGACAGTGGGAGTGTTGGGGTGCTCCTTTTGAATCTTGGAGAGCATGTCCATGGTGGCGAGACCGGTCAAGCCAAAAGCAGTCGATTGGTACAGGTTAGGGAACATGACCTTGCAGAATCGGAGAATGTCCATGGGGTGCATGTCCTCAAGCATGTTGTTGAGGTGGTCAATATGGGGCTTTGTGAGAGTGACTCGAGGAAGAGTGGTTGATGATGATGGTGAAGAGTATTCTGAGTTTTGTCCAGAGACATAGCCTGACTCGCATTCAAGCTTCATGTCGGGGAGGGACACCTGCGAGGATGATTCAGAGATGAAGGTAGGCATTTTGAAAACGCGTGGAAGATGATTCGAAGCGTTGTTTGTTAATGCGTGGACTTGTTGAAAGTTGGGACAGGCGGAGGGCGTATCCCAGTTATGTTTAATGAAGAGCCAAAGGTAAGAAGGCTAGGTATAAGGTATAGTTGATGACGCAGATATTCTGCTAACTTGAATACGGAACAGGATTTCAAAGCACTGGAAGAGTCAAGACAACAAGATGACGAACACGACAATGAACGAGCGAGGACAGTCAAATTCTTAAGAAGGAGGGAGTTGTGCAGTACGGCCTATATGCTATGTCCGGGCGACCGCCCGCAGGGCCCCAACCTTATGCGTCCTTAGTAATGAGCAAGGACATTGTCCGAACCCGAGTATCTGCTTCCTGTAATGAGCCCAGGACATGGAAAAAGATGGGGAGTTGCAATTGCGCAATCGCCGCCAGGAGGACTATCGTCTCTAAGTTGCAACTGAGACTGATCACGACATCGACGCTATACCTTTCGCGATGGAGGGCGCCACGCTCTGGACAAACTTTGATTGGCCCACCCACCAAAGCCCTTGAAATGGAGGCTAGGCTCTGGGTCTTGTTTGCCTCACCTCCAGTAACGACATATTTTTGATACAGCCGCCGAGCCGGAGCTCCATCAGGTAGCAAAGTGGTTTTAGGTCTCGAAATTGGTGGGACTACAGCGGCAACCCCGGAGATCGATGTCTTCAACGCGAACACAGCTTATAAATGGCAGCCGACGGGTCATACATGGATTATTGCTCTTCTCAGAGACCAAGTTGGATGAAATCTAGATCCGCATATGGATGGGATAGCCATGGCGAGTGATTGAGTATCAAATCTATGTTAGCTGAGACAGGTCTGTAGCATAATGTGCACGAGGACAGTTTCCCCGCGATCATGCCATTTTGGCTGGTATTTCGCAATCGTATATCCGGATTGCCAACAGCTTATAAATGAATTAAATGAATTACTCATTCGATCATTGAAGAGATGCCAACGGCTTATACATGTGGTTATGTCCCTTTGTATCTTTTTTCGCAAGAAATAGCCATCGTGTCGTCACATCCCCAGATCGAAGATGATATCGTTGTTGTGTTTAGATGCTCGACTACGGGGCTGCCAGCTACACACCATTATTTGAATTTACAGTATTATAGAGCGTAGTAACAAAATCGGAGTTCCGGTTATAAAAATCGTTGTCGTCTTACAAGCCTTGACCAAGACGCAATTGCTAATACCAGACTACCGATGCGGCAATCGGTCTATATTGCGTGCTGTCGGAGCGTCGGCACCGAGGGACCGGGCGACTGCCGTTGCCTTTCCCCCTGGCGTCCAGTCTAAGCAATTTTTTCTCATCTCTTCTCCGAGACGGACCGTTTCGTAACTGAGGATAAACGTTAGGCCGCTATCCGTTCCCATGCTCACTAATTGAGTTAGCATTTGTTTAGAAATCTCGAATGCTGACTTAGCAGACAGGCCCCTTGACCCTAAAGTCGGACTTAGCGATGCCTACGTCATATTACTAGCTTGTTTACTTGCGTCATTGCCATCTCAGTGTTGCAGTGCTTTATATTCATCGTTGTTCGCATTAATGAACGAAGCCGTCACAATTTCGCCCTTCTCGATGGCCTGCACAACGCATGTGAAGGTCGATATCTGCAGGATGGTTTGACACGTATCTCATTGGCATCTTGTACTTTGTCAGCACATGCCACAATGCTTGCAGAGGTAACTTGAATCCGGAGAACTCACTTAGATAGGCTATTGCGACGACATTATTCGGGAATGTCTCTGTCACCGTCTCTCGCAAGTCAAAAACCACGTGATCAATCTTCTATCTCATCCTCAATCAAACCGTCCATGTCTTTGTGGGCGTATTCGCGCCAATCATACCCTATAGCAGCCTGACAGGAGCCGCTGAAGCCGACCCAAGGTCGCACGAGCCATCCATTGGCGGGGCAGAAGACGGAGAAGAGTGCCCTGGCGAAGGACGAGTCGAGGCATGACCAGCAACAAACGCTCACCTAAACCAACCAACCTTTTGAAGATTGACTCAAATCTTTGGGTTCGTTACTGTACCGTACCGTCGGCAGTCGCGTATTATTATTTACCTGCCTGCCTGCATCGCCGTATACTCTTAAGTATTTCTAGTCTTCATTTTTTGATCTTTTAGGTCGTATCTCGGCTTATTTCCACTGCCTGCCTTACGCCATTTCATTGTCAGACGTAGCAAATCTCACCCCGCGCGCACGATACAATGGCAGACCAACCAAGCCCTGCCAAACAGAATGTCGCACGGCCACAACTGAGCTCTATGAGGAGCAGCTCATACCTTAGTGATCACCAAGAATACCGCCCTCCTCGACCCGAGTCAAACCGTCAGGACCAGTTGTTCCACGGCATTGACACGGTTATAGAGGATACAAGTAATTCGCCCGTTCCTCAAACGAGGCCAATCCTCCCATTTAATGGCATCCCTTCTGAGGAAAACCCACCGACTGTGGTTGACAGCGGATTGAGCCACTCGTACTCTCACCCTAACTGTGCCCCTCGTGCTGGCGAGAAATCGGATCGTCTCATTGCGACTCTCTTTTACAAGCCAAGAGGCGAAGAGCAGGGCTCTCGATCGCCTGTCAAGACCACATTTGCGGACAGTAATGAATCCCTACCCGCTAACTTGGCCCCTACGACCGATCCAAATGAGTACCCTCTTGAGCCGCCTACCCAGGAGTCTGAGCAGCTGGACCATATTTATGGCTCATACATTTCGCCGCTTTGCATCACCTCGTTCCTTCACCTCATGTCGTCGTTCCCTCTACCTCACGACGCCGAGGAGCCTCACTCCTCTCACAGGTGCTTGGACAACCAGGAACAACCGCGCATCGTGGAACTAACACTCTCACCCACACCATCCCCTGACTATCTCAGCTTGGATGATCTGAGAAAGCACGAGATGATCTATCGCTTTGAGCAGGAATGGAATGTGGACGTTGTCCTCCAGAGAGATAGTGTTTGGAGGCGCCACCCCCGACTGGTGGTCTTTGACATGGACAGCACTCTCATTACTCAGGAAGTAATTGACCTTTTGGCTGATCATGTCAAGGATCCCCCAGACCTGGCTGCCCGGGTTGCCGAAATCACACATCGTGCGATGATGGGCGAGCTGGAGTTTGAGGCTTCTTTCCGAGAACGAGTCGCTCTCCTCAAGGGTCTTTCTTCTACACTCTTCGAGGATCTTCGACCGGTCTTGGACGTCACCAAGGGTGTGCCAGAGCTGATCAAAGCTCTGAAGCGACTGGGTATCAAGACGGCAGTCCTTTCTGGCGGCTTCCAGCCACTGACAGGATGGCTCGCTGGGCAATTGGGTATTGACTATGCCCATGCAAACCACGCCGTCATCGAAGACGGCAAGTTCACAGGCGAGGTCGAAGGCGTCATCGTTGGCAAGGAGTGCAAGAGAGATCTTCTGGTCGAGATTGCCACCAAGGAGGGAATTGATCTGTCTCAGGTCATTGCCGTCGGCGATGGCGCCAACGACTTGCTGATGCTGGATAAGGCAGGTCTGGGCGTCGCGTGGAATGCAAAGCCGCGAGTGCAGATGGAGGCCAACGCTCGCCTGAACGGAGAGAGTCTACTCGACCTATTGTTCTTGCTTGGCTTCACCGCTGAGGAGATTGACGCATTGGCTGTATAAGTTGTTAGTGTTGGATGAGGAGAGTTCTCATGAACAATGAAGGCAGGGGTTTAGGATATGATATGGAAAGCTGGGTGCGTTGTGTTGTGTTGGGTTATTGAGATACCAGGCAGCAACGAGAAACAAGACTTCTTTGGGATATATCTCGGGTCGTAAGCATGAATGAACAGTGATGATTAGTTGATTGTAGATTGAACTTCGGGTGTCAAAATCTGGCGCTACTATATATAAATATGAACCCCATGTGCCACCTTTGTCATTGCGTAAAAAGTGAAACCATCACCTGGCTCCAGATTTCAGAAAGACGTAGGTTCTAGATCAGATCCCCCGTGACATGTTACGCTGGATGCCACTATGACACCCCACCGTTCAAGGCGCAACTTGCGGAGAATCGTCTGTGAGGCAGTTTGCACTTTGGCTATACTAGCCGCTCATCCGAGCAAGATATGGAAACGACGCCGAGGCACAGGGGAGCAATATTTAGACCAACAAAGACAAATTATAGTTAGACACAAAGCAAGTAAAGATCGCGAAGCGTCATAAGTGAACTATGGGTGGTTGCTAAACTTGAGCCCACTCTGTCCTTCTTTCTACACAGGGCGCGAGAACTGACTGATCCAACCCAGAACTCTCCCCGCCCATTCCCTACAACATGTGCTTACACATGTAACCAGCTTTAACTACGTTCAATAATGTCGATTTAAGGGTATCCGTCCTTGCCCCACTTGTTGTACTTGTCGTGAAGCTCGGAAGGAAGGGTGACGTTGGGAACAACGACAACGTTGAGGGCGCTGGGAGCGTCCTTGGGGGCCTGGCTGAGGTCACCGCCGGGGTGGTACTGGTACTTGCCAGAGCTGCCACTCTCCCAGGGGTGAGTAGCGATGGTAACGGGAGACTCGGAGGTAGCGCCAGTGGGCGATCGGCCTGAAGTTCAATATATCAGCAATTGCTTCGTCCTGCAGAAACCTTGGTGGATCTCCATACCAAGGTAGTAACCAGCACCGCCAAGAGCAGCAACCATAACACCACCGAGAATCTACAATTCATCCATATACGTTAGCAATTATAGTTCCTGGCTGCCATTGTTTATGTTGTTGACCTGGCGCAGGTCGAGGGCCAAGCCGAGGCATTATGACGCACCAGAATCTCGGGGTTGCGTTGGGACTCCTTCTTGAGCTCAGACTTCTGGTGCTCCTGGAAACGGCGAGCAGTGGTGGAGAGGAAACGGCGAGAGACGATGCGAGAAGCCATTGTGACGATGAGCTTTTGCGGCTGTGGGGAGTTGGAAAATGGGTTTCTACGTCGGGGCTTTGGTGGTAAAGCTTTGAAGTTCTCGTATGATTTCGGAGGTAGTCGCTACGATGACTGTGAGCATGATCATTGGCCAATCCCGGGGAGCATCATCGATCACGTGATATGTCAGCTAGAGCAACGATGGATGACGTCTGGAGACTTGGGTCAGTCCTCAGCCCAGAACCTCTGGATGTATGCCTGAGACTCCAGGCCGTAAGCTGAAACATTCTGTCTGCTTGTCCCTGGCTAGAGCAAACTATTCGTTCATTGTGATGCGACGCTGATCATTCGGACCTCTTAAAGCCAAGACTAATAAAGTTAGTCGACCAAGGAATGCAACCAAAATCAAACTCTTTCCTATTCTCGTAACCGACGTTATTCTGGGATTGGATGTGAGACGTTGACGAGACGGGTTGCTGCAGAAGGCTATCACGCTTGTGCCTCTCTAGGTAGATTGACTGACGTCTGCGGATGTAATTTGTGCATATGAAATTCCTGGCGAGAGCAATTACAATGCTTTCAGCCATAAGCAACCTCTGGATTCCGTGATCAGTTATCGCATTGAGTTATCACACTCCAGACCAGTCCAGCCCATCCCTGCATCAGGGCCGCTAGCAGGGGCTTCCGTGACCTGAGGACAGGTCAGCCCCTGGCCCCTTACTGGGGCCCGAGAACTGCCCAGGAACTGGTCCTATTTGTACCGTAATATAGTGTGCGCAGCGGGAACGTCCAATTACCTGACGATTCCTGACCAAGGTTTCTGAGGCTGTCCGGGCTTGGAAAAAGAAACCAAGACCCAAGACCCAAGTCCAAGTCCAAGCCCAAGCCCAAGCCCAAGTCGGAAGTAGGAAAAAAGGAACAAGCATCCTCTGTACACCACCTCCTCTCATTCATCACATTTTCCTTTCTTTTCTGGCCGCTGTTACGTTCTCTAAACCGGGTTAAGTCTCGACTTCTGCGCTCCCTAGCTATCTTATTTTTCACCTTGTTGCGACCATTTCTTCTAATTCCTATTTTCTTGGGACTTCAATCCGCCTCCTGACCCCTGTCCCTCCCTTTGGTTCATTTGTACAGTACTGCGTAACGCGAACAACTGCCGACCGTGCCGACTTTACTTTTCGATACACGAGTCTTTTGACATCATTCATTGGTAAAGACGATATTTGGAGGACGACATTGAATGACATAGCGAAAACGTGGCCAACGCGCAACCACTTCTTTAATTCCGAACGAACCGCAGACAAGTCATCTCGCAGCGCGCGGGCACTACACGGACGACACAATTACTAAAGCACCGCCATGGCCTCGAAACCCGACGATGATGGCTTTCTGGCACCATATGTTTCCCGGTCAGACGCGCAGAGGCCACTGAGTATCGTATCTTCCCGAATGACGGATATCGCGAGCGAAGATGGTGATGGGCCGGAGGTGCAAAATAATAGATTGAGCATTCCACAAAGTACGGATATGGGCTCGCGACCTGATACTGCACGAACTGGAGCTTCTTCTTCGAGAGGCCCGTGGCAGAGTCAGTCGTTGCGGAACAAGACATATCTTGCTGGTGTTCAGGCCAAGAGAGGAAGTGTTGAGAGTTCGACGGCCGGTTCGACCAGTCAGCCACCGAGTTTGTCAAGCAGAAGCCATGTGCCCTCATTACAATCGCATGCCTTCTTCCGCCCTATGAGTTCGCAAAAATTACAAGCGCAAAGAGGAGGATCACATCGACCATCGACAATGAGCCAGATGTCAGCTGCTGCGTCACCTTCATCCCCGACATCTCCAACATCTCCGACGTCACCTAGGTCCGATGAGCATGGCGAGTCCAGTAGTAGTCAAATGCGGCAGAGCATTATATCGAACCCGATTGCGCAGTTGCAACGACAAATGAGCAACGAGGAAAACATGCGACCGCCGCCATCCCGAGGTACCGAGATGACCGAGCAAGAAACTTTGGACAGAATAACGGCGAATACAAGCCCAAGCCATGGCCATTATCCAGCGGGAAGTTTAACAGATAGTGTTCGCCCCCTTCAAGGCATGTCTTCGGATACCGGCCACTTTCAGCACAGCATCATTGTGGACAAAAGTTATAAAGACCTTTCCAACCTACCTAGTCCTATAAAGACTCCAAGGTCATTCCGCTCAAGTTTTCTTATGCCTGGCCGAAGCAATGACGGGCAGCTAAGTCAGAACCGGAGCACTGAAGGAGCCGAGAAACTATCTTCGGCTGCTTCATCGCCCCAGTTCAGGCCTGTTGACTCTCATAATGAGCAGCAGCACCCGCGTGTTCCGTACAAGCCCAGCCAGAAGTCCGATCTTGGTCGTGTCCATCAGTATTTTGATGGTAACACAGTATTCTGCTTAGGTGGTCGCTGGCAAAACACACGAGGAAGGCCCATCAACATTGCGACAGGCATCTTTGTTGTTGTGCCTTGTGCTCTATTCTTCGGCTTTGAGGCGCCATGGTTATGGAACAATGTGTCACCTGCGATACCCATCGTGTTTGCATACCTTGCCTACATTTGTTTCTCATCTTTCATTCATGCCTCAGTAACCGACCCTGGTGTAAGTCCCGTTTCCTTTCTGTGGCAGAGCTCACCTGTATGCTAACGCCGCTCAGATTCTACCCCGAAACCTACATCAATTTCCACCTGTAGATGACGATGACGACCCTCTCCAACTAAGTCCCCCTACCACAGATTGGGCGCTGATAAAATCTGCCGAATCAACCACTGCCGCTATGGAAGTTCCAGTTAAGCACTGTAGGACGTGCAACATCTGGCGGCCACCGCGTGCTCATCACTGTCGCCTATGCGACAACTGCATAGAGACCCACGATCATCACTGCGTGTGGCTCAATAACTGTGTCGGAAAACGCAACTACCGATATTTCTTTACCTTTGTTACATCTGCGACTGTTCTCGCAGCTTATTTAATTGCCACCTCTCTTACACAGATTCTCCTTTACAGAAACCGGCAAGGCATTTCCTTTGGCCAAGCCGTCGATCATTTCAGGGTTCCTTTCGCCCTCGTCTTCCTTGGTTTCATCACCTTTCTCTATCCCGCTGCATTGATGGGTTATCATATCTTCCTCATGGCACGAGGCGAAACAACAAGAGAGTACATGAACTCGCACAAGTTTGCCAAGAAGGAGCGTTTCCGGGCATTTTCTCAAGCCAGCGTTTTCAAGAACTTTATTGTTGTTCTTTGCCGTCCACGACAACCCACGTATTACCAATTCAAGGCCCACTACCACGAAGGGGACCAGCGCTTGGGCATCCGAAGGGACAAGCGGCCAAGATCAAGCTCCCAGGGATTGGAAATGCACGATGTCAACCCTGGATCATCTGGCTTCCAAGGTCCCGTCTCGTTGAGAAATGATACTCCCCATTAATTGTGGTGCTTAATATCGGGATTTCTCCTTGCATTACGTTGCGCTGCGCTTATATTATACTTTTTGGTTGGCGCAGCTACTGGGAAGTATTCATCATCTGGGGGGCGGTGAGGATGATATGATGATGCCTGTTTCTTTCTTCTCTTTATTATACCCTATTCACGTTTAACTACCTGACCGCATTTATGTATTCTCTTTTTTTAGTAAAAAAATTCTGGAAAAGCCGGCACAGCCAGCAAAGACAGGCGTTGGGCAATGAGTGGGATGAACAGCCTCGGTCGGCTCTGGTGTACATTTAAGATTCTATCCAGATTTCTTCATAGTACAGTACAAGTTAGCTACCTAACTTTAGATTCTCTTCATGCATTGCACATCCTTTCCACAAATAGAGTGACCGCCACAACCTTACTGATACCAACTAGGAAATCTCAGTTTTTAGGTTCTTCCTGGTTGGTGATACACTTTCCAAAGTCCACTTAAAGAGTCCCCAGATGCACGTGGAAATAAGGGAAAGGCGGAGTGCCCGATCCGTGCAGGCGATAACGCATTGATAAGAAAAAATTCAAAATTTAGTGCGCCCAACCTTTGAAACTAAAGTAATCCCTGTTCTACCTGACATCGTAAGCAGCGCTTTTTCCACGCTCGCTATCCTTTTTTTTCCCTCAAGGGCATCGTTGGTTCTTGTTGGTTTTTCATTCTTTTTTACTGTTGTCCTCGACAGGAACAACACCTAATACCGACTGAGGCTCTTTTTACATCTGTCGTATTGATCGATTTGTTTGTTTGCACAAGGCGATACAACAAAGAAACCTCGATACGATGCCTCATCCTGTTACGCCGCCGTCCGGCGACGCCCCGCCCCCGCCATCCCAAGAAACCATCAACGACCTCCTCAACACAATCTTCACTGCAAAGACCTCGGCCTCGTCGATCGATGCTTGCTATGGCCTCTGCGAGATTCTCCTCTCTTCCGTTGGCGTCGCTGGCTTGAACGACTACGGTGTCATCACTGAGATCAAGAAGGCTGCCGCTGATAAGAAGTCTGGTCTTCGCCGCGAGTCCGGTCAGAACCTTCTTGGTGCTGTTCTGGAGCGCTTTCTCCCTCGCCAGCCTATCAGCGAGGTCGTTCTCCTTCTCCAGGATAGTAACCTCGTCGGCGTTGCCCTCGACGCTCTCTCCGATAAGGGCGCTGTCGTTCGCGATGCTGCCCAATACGGCCTCGATGCCACCTTTGGCATCCTGAGCCCAGAGGCCCTCATTACTGGTCTCCTTCCTGCCCTGGTCGAGTACCTTTCTAAGAAGACCGGAAAATGGCAGGGAACTGTCGGCGCCTACAAGTTGCTGCAGAAGATGGCCGATAAGGCCAAGGTCTCTCTTGGAGGCACCAAGGAGGAGGCTATCGAGAAGGATCTTCTCCGCGAGTCTTTGGGTGCCAAGCTCGCTGGCCTGATCCCTATTGTTGAGGGTGGCATGCACGACTTGAAGTCCGAAGTTGAGAAGCAGGCTGTTGCAACCATGAACTCGCTCACCACTCTTCTCTCCAACGACGATGTCGCCCCCCGTATTCCTCTGCTCGTCGACACCATGCAGCACCCCTCTTCCCAGACTCTTCAGAAGGCTATCCACGCCCTGTCTCAGACTACCTTTGTCGCCATTGTCACATCGCCCGTGCTGGCTCTCCTGACACCTTTCCTGGAGCGATCTCTCAACAGCCCTACTACTGCCCAGGAGGTTTTGCGACAGACCGTTGTCATTGTCGAGAACTTGACCAAGCTAGTCCACGATCCTATCGAGGCCCGAACTTTCTTGCCCAAGCTGATTCCCGGTGTCAAGAGCGTTTGCGACCGAGCCTCTCTTCCTGAGGTCCGTGAGATTGCTGAGCGCGCCCTCGCCACTATGGAGAAGGCTATGGGTGATGATAAGGACGTTGTTGCCCGTACATCTGGCGAAGATGTCGCCAAGGTTCTTGACGAGCAGATCAAGGCCAACGGCGGCCTTGCTAGCCAGCAAGAGCTCTTCAAGCAGGCTCGTCCCTACATCTCCGACATGGTTGCTATCGATGTCAACTACCGCTACGTCAACCGTATCTCTGGACGAATTGCTCCTTACATCAAGACCTTCCTGAAGGATGCTGAGGCCCCCCAAAAGGTTGCCGATGCCGTCCAGAAGTACTACGTCGAGGAGGATGAGCGCAAGTACGGTGTTCCCGAGAAGGAGGACGATGGTGAGGTTGAGATTGTCAACGCTGACTTCTCTCTCGCCTACGGTGGTATGCTTCTCCTGTCGCACACCAACTTGCGACTTCTCAAGGGTCACCGTTACGGTCTTTGCGGCCGAAACGGTGCTGGAAAGTCGACTCTTATGCGAAGTATCGCGAACGGCAAGCTTGAGGGCTTCCCTCCTCAGGACGTTCTCCGCACTTGTTATGTCGAGCACAACCAGGGCGAGGATGCTGATATCAGCATTCTCGAGTTCGTTGCCAAGGACCCCGAGATTGCCACACAAGGCCTTGAGCGTATCTCTGAGGTTTTGGCCGAGTTCGGTTTCACTGCTGGCCCTGAGGGTCGCCAGTCTGAGAGAGTTGGATCTCTGTCTGGAGGTTGGAAGATGAAGCTGGCTTTGGCCCGTGCTATGCTGCAGCGCGCTGATGTCCTTCTTCTTGACGAACCTACTAACCATCTTGACGTTGCCAACATTGCATGGCTCGAGAACTACCTCAAGTCTCACCCCGACATTACCAGTCTTATTGTTTCTCACGACTCTGGCTTCTTGGACAATGTTACCACTGACATCTACCATTACGAGCCCAACAAAAAGCTGGCCTGCTACAAGGGTAACCTGGCCAACTTTGTCCAGATCAAGCCCGAGGCCAAGAGTTACTACACTCTTTCCGCCTCTACTGTCCAGTTCAAGTTCCCCCCTCCTGGTATCTTGACCGGTGTTAAGTCTCAGACTCGTGCTATTATTCGCATGTCAAACGTTTCATACGCCTACCCCAACGCACCGAAGCCCTCTCTGTCAGACGTCTCTTGTCAGCTGACTCTGTCATCTCGCGTTGCTATTATTGGCCCCAACGGTGCCGGAAAGTCGACACTCATCAAGCTCCTTACTGGCGAAACCATTCCCAGCACCGGAAAGGTTGAGAAGCACCCTAACTTGCGTATCGGTTACATCAAGCAGCACGCTCTGGAGCACGTTGAGATGCACTTGGAGAAGACCCCTAACCAGTACCTCCAATGGCGTTACCAGCACGGTGACGACCGAGAGGTTCATATGAAGCAGACTCGTGCCTTGTCAGAGGCCGACCGCGCCCAGATGGACAAGTGGGTTGACTTGAAGGACGGAAAGTCCGCTCGTCAAGTTGAGTCCCTGGTTGGTCGTCAGAAGTACAAGAAGACCTTCCAATACGAAGTGTAAGTCCCCTTGCTCTGTTGAAACAAAGTGTTTTACTAACCCCCAATAGTAAGTGGCGAGGTCTGCTCCCTAAGAACAACACTATGATCTCTCGTGAGACTCTTTCCGAGCTTGGTTTCGACAAGCTTGTCCAGGAGTTCGACGATCACGAGGCTTCCCGAGAGGGTCTTGGTTACCGTGAGCTCCAGCCCAAGGTTATCTCCAAGCACTTTGAGGATCTTGGTCTTGACCCCGAGATCGCCAACCACAACGAGATCGGCTCTCTTTCCGGTGGACAGAAGGTCAAGGTCGTCATTGCTGGAGCCATGTGGAACAACCCCCATCTTCTCGTGCTCGACGAGCCTACTAACTTCTTGGATCGAGACTCTCTTGGTGGTCTTGCTGTCGCTATCCGTGACTTCAAGGGTGGTGTCATCCTGATTTCTCACAACGAGGAGTTCGTCGGTGCCCTTTGCTCCGAGCAGTGGCACGTCAACGATGGCCGTGTTGCCCTGAAGGGTAACGCTGCTATCAGCCTCGACCGCTTCGAGGACAGCCGTCCCAGCAGCGGCGTCAACAGCACTGCTGCCAGCTCCGTTGTGAGCAGCGCAGTCAACAGTGGCATCGAGGACAACTCTGATATGAAGTTCCGTGCCAGAAAGAAGAAGAAGATGACCAAGAAGGAGGTTAAGGAGCGTGAGGTCCGTCGCCGGCTTCGCCACATCGAGTGGCTCAACAGCCCCAAGGGAACTCCCCACCCTCCCGACACTGATGATGAGGACAACTAAGAAAAGTTTTGCATTTTTATTTTTATTTTCGTGTGCGTCTTGTTTCGGAAGATCTGCAGATATGAACGAGATTTCATGTTGAGCGGCACATGACGACTGCTTTCAGAAAGAGAACTCTATTGCGAGGCATCAATGATGTTGCATCACGCTATGAAGAATGAATGGTACTCACTTAGATAGAATTGATAGGACGGGATAGAGGCGTTGGTTTGCTTGGGATAGACGACTTTGAATCAAATCAAACATCGACTGACTTTTATCTTTTGTTCTTTTGTGATGTGAGCATCGATCATTGACGACTCGTGTTTTCTGTTTTGGCCACAAGTTTTAATCCAAACTAGACATGATAAGACTTGTGCAAAAGTAAGTCAAGTCCTTTGAAGAGCCAATCCTCACTGTTGAGTAGAATGTGTTCCACCCTACCAAAATCCTGTAAATTAAGATACTGGATGATGAACTGTTCGTGTGTGTGTTGCTTCTAATAGTCCGAATAACAGGGCTATGTTAGAGCAGTTCCGCGGCAGCGAGCACGCAAGCATCACAATGTCAAGTACGCTGCACTTCAAATGGATATAAGCCGTATGATGGATTTATTGACTATTGAAATAGGGTATAATCCCTCGAAATGTAATGACTAAAACGAATGCTCCATGGAGTATATGTTTCTATGGTTCCATCATTGAAACTGGACGCAAAAACAACACAAATGAAACAAACTGATATGCTTTTTGGATGATACAGGAACCAGATTTACCAAGAGAAGGTCATCAGGGCAGGGTTAAGGGCTAAAGGCAACAGAAGGTGACTTCCAGCTACAGTGGCCATGGGTAGAATGGCAACGAAATCATTAATGCGCCAGTCATGAGGAACAAAGTCCGCAGTAGCCATGATGACGAGGCCGATGATAGCCAGCAAAGACAGAGTCATAGAGACGCGGAACTATTGAGAGATGTTAGCAAACATTCAAAGCTACTCCACGACACGAGAGAGCTTACCTTCTTCAAAACCTTAGGAACTTCAATAAAGAAGTTGGAGAATTCGGCCTCCTTAGAAGTAGAACCCCAGCTCATGTCAATCTCAAACATATGTGCTAGTAAAGCTTGACTGACGTGGAGAGAAAGACCTCCAAGGAAAAGAGCCAGCATCAGGGTCCATTTGAAATTCTCGTAGATGGCATATCCGAGGCTACGCTCACCAGAACGGTATCGCATAACAGCAAGCGCGAGGTTACCAAGGCCGTTGAAGACAAGAATGATAGAAAACCACACCTGCCAGGAATCAAGGTAGTACTTGTCGAGATATCCGTTGAACCAGCCCATCAGGAAGTAATTGGCAGTAGTCATGATCCACGCAGCGCCAATAGCATAGTAGGTGCCGATGTAGGAAATAACAGTGATCTTGGAGGTAAAACGAATGTTAGAGAAACAGAAACGACGGAACAAAGGAGTGAAAGGACCGCGCCACAACCATGTACGAATGGGGTTGAACAAAAGCTCATTGCATCCGAAAGCGTACTTTTCCCATCGAGCAAGCTCATCATACACGGTCAGAGACACGCCCTCTTTGAAGCCATCGCCGGCCCAAGCAGCGAGACGGATGATGTAGCCATTGCACTGTAGACGGAGGGACATATCAAAATCTTCGGAAACGTGACTCTCGGACCAGAATTTGTCATATCCATCTTCATCCTGATAAGCGACCTGTTGGATAGCAGACCAGCGAAGGATGGCGTTGTGACCAACAAATGGAGCAACGTCGCCGTTGGAGACAGTGAAACGAATGGCAGTGTAGATAAGGTCCGTGAAGAAGGTAATACCGTTCTCGAAGTAGGTATGCACAACTTGCATAACACCAGAAGAGAATTGCATGATTCCAACTTCAGGTGACTGCTCCATCTCAGAGACGGAGTCCAGGAGGCAATCAGTGGGAACTCGTGTATCAGAATCAATGAGGAGGATGTAGTCGCCGACACGAATGTTTCCGTCAGCCCAGGCACGGCCATTCTCCTCAAGAACATCCTTGAGAGCCTGCTCATAGGCAAGAGCTTCATCAGCTTGACTCCAGTCGGCTGGTCGCTTAATGAGCTGGAGACGTTCCTCGACCTTGCAGGAGATCATGAGGCCAAAGTTCATGTTTGAAGCCTTCTTGAACTTGCCCTTTCGTACGAAGCCCTCCTCACCATGCTTGGGTCGTGCGACCCATCCAATACTGTTATCGGCGTAGAACTCAATACGAGCATCACGCTCCTCCGGGCTGACAAGTTGGAGGCCATCATCGTTGATGAACATGTTGGCAGACCCACCCTGAAGCTCATAGGTTGACATGGCTTGCTTGATAGACTTGACGGTAGGGAGAATAACTGCGTTTAGACCTTCCTTGTAGACAGGGCATTGAATGGTGATGTGAGGTAGTGTAGCGCCTTGGAGTCTTCTGGGCGGGCGGGCTGAGTAGAATTTCGAGTTGATGGTCAGTTGACGGATGGGACCAAAGATTTGTGCCAAACAGCCAACAATGACTTGAGCGAAGAAGAGAGAGAAAAAGACTTGGATGGGAAAGAGGGCAACAAGACCAAGGCGCTTGTAGTCACCATCGATGGCAATCTCGACAGCGAGCTGTCTCCAGGCAGCACCGAGGGAGGCCATAACGATTAGAAGTGTGAGCGAAACGAGAATGGCGTTCTGGAGATGAATTGGCCGAGTTTCAGGCTTGATCTCACCACTCTCCTCGTCAACCTCATACTCAACCTCAGTGGACGAATCTTTCTCATCTTCGTCCATCGCCTGTCCCGAGTTCCATACAAGCTCCATGAGCTCTGATTCAATGATCTTGGCGCGGGCCATCAAGTTCAAGGCGTCATCGTCCCAGACAACCAGAAGGCCATCGGAAGCAATGAAAGCTGCAAATTGATGCTTGCGGGCTCTGGGTAGGTCATTGACAGTGGGCAAGATTTGCACGCGGAGACCATTCATCAATGGCACGTCCACCGCATCAGGCGACCACTGAAGAAAGGTCTTGATAACACGAGAGTTTACAGTCATGGCACACTAGGAAACAAGTTAGTAATGAGTTAATTGATGGCATTAAGATTTTAACATACTTGAACGTTGAGTGCCGTGCAGGCAATAGCAAATGGAGATTGCCCTAGTTGAGGTGGGCAAGCCATGTACTGTCCGCGTGACTTGCGCAGAAGAACACCCTCGATCTCACCAGAGCTGTCACCAACCCAAAGTTGAGAACATTGTTGTTGGTACAGGTAGTTAACCATGACTTCGTGTTTGATATCATCAAGAAGTCCACTGCTGCCGGTCGAGGGCGCGATAGAAGGAGGGCCTGCAGTGAATTTGGGCCCAGCTGTTGGGTTTAGTTCGACAACAGCAGCTGGAGGAACCTTCTCCTCTATGGGAGCATGGACAGAAACAGAAGGCCGGTGGCTAGGCCTCCTAGGAGGAGGTCCTACCGGAATTTGAGGCGGGATCTCCGCCTTGAAGTAGCTGCCAATGCCCATTGTGACGACAGATGGCTTAAATAAATCCTCAGTACGAACTTGGAAAGTTATATTGATATGAAAGGGTGTTTGGAGTTTGTCCTAGTTAATATGAAATAAAGGAGTGACCTGAGATGCGTGATCCAATTGGAATGATCGAAAGGTCTCAAATGTTGCTGGCCATGAATATTTCAAAAGAACGATATGGCGAATGAATGAAAGGTGATTTCGCAGAGTGAGTGAATGAGTGACTAGGTGGATGAAAGAATGAATGAAGAGAGTGAAGGATAGTAGTGAGTGTAGATTAAAGATCCAAGAATCGAACCTCAAAGTGCAACGACCGCTCAATTAAACAAATTGGGCTCCTCGTCATATTCAACTGCAGGCCAGTGTATTAAAGTTTTCTTGTCCCGAGAAAAGCGTAGTATGCGATAATACGCCACCGAGGACGGGGAGCAAGGCAATGAGGTCGGACAAAGCGAAAGAAGCATGAGAAGCGAATCACAAACGGACAAAATGAAAAGAGACACCCATATAGACAGTCACAACTAGGTTAGCCAAGCCTCGAGACCACCATTGTCCCGGACAGTCCTGAGTCCGGGTGGCCATAGTGGATGCTCGAGAGAGGGGTGACAGTAACTAAAGTAGATAGCAAGACCCCAGTGAACCCTTCAACAACCTGGTAGTCCTGCAGGTGTGTTTCTGTAAATGCAGCGACTCTAACCAACTACCTGGTTCAGACGCAAAGCAAAAAGTTTCAGAAAGTAGAGCGTCCCCATGTGGCTGGAGCCGAGGCAGGTCCAAGTGGGCTTCAAAGCTTGTTGGTAGATAGCGATTTGGTGGTTCTAATCACATTCGATGTTCGTTCGAGCCAGTTGATGCCAAGCATACTTGTGAGTGCCTGACAAACGACTAAGAGATCAAACTGTACCTCACCCTGCTGAAGCTGATGGTTGCGAGCTGGTGGCAAATACTACCTTTTTTGGGTGAGATTACCGAGGGCTGGAAGCTCCTGGCATTGTAAGTGGCATTCCATCTTACAAAACGATACAGGTGAGAAACCAGCATGGTGAGAACACCGTTTAACCTATTCTTATGGGTTACAAAATGGCTGGTTCGTATGGCAGATTTGTGTATACACTCTGAGTATCCGAACAGACAGCTTCGATTTGCTTTCGTGTACATTATGCGACTTTTGGTGCATGCGAGGTGTTGGTGTTGGTGTTGGTGTTGAGGTGAAGTTGGAGTGCGGGTAAAGTATGCTCATGATCTAGACTAAGGACACATGAAAATGGACCAATCAAATTCTATCATTTCGTGCTTGCTACACAAATTGGGCAAGCGGATCGCACCTGCCCCTCCTCTAGTCCCATTGACAGCTACATGTGGCGTGTGGCTTTTTGCTGACCTCCGGGAAAGGGAAAGCACGATGGGATGAACTAGAGTCTGACCAATGCAGGTAAATGCAGGAACGAGCGAAGGCCTGTACCTGCAGGAGCGATCATTCATGTCTTGATGCAGGAACCACCAAACAGCTTTACCTTCTCCCGGTCCATCTATATAAAATTGTCGATATACCGACAGAAACAAACACTGCAATGAATACCCTCGCTTTCATCATCTGTTCTTGTGACATTCCGCAACTAACTATCGAGTTCCCGATCGAAACTGATACTCACGCTGAAACCCCCGCCCACTTATTACCCTACAGCATTCCTTCCCAGTACCTGACATGGTCATGCTAAAGTCTATAACCAGACTTTGACTTCAATGGCTTCTAGCTTCGCGCCGTCCCGAGAGTGCTTGCATAGCCTAAGGCACGGAGAGGCCCTGGACGTCCCAATCGGTCCACGGCTTCTCCTACACGTCCAACAGACGACCCAGACCAGTGACCAGCAACCTCTTTCACTTTGCCGACGGATGTCGTTGGGAACGTAGCCAGAAGAATATTCCACTTTCCATGTGGATAGCTGCTGGTCAATATTGCTACTAATCACGAGTTCCCACCCAACAGGTTGGCGCAAACACAAATTCTCTATTTATCATCATTTTCACTTGGCTGCCGATGCATTTCGGTCATCCTCGAGTGGGTATTCGTATTTTTATCTCACTTGGCACCCATACTTTCCAAAGATCTGGATATGCTGTGTTTCATGTCGTAATGATCTTTTGGATACACGTAATATATGACTTAGCAGACTCCATAATTTGGAGATTTGGGCCATCAGCTTCGTGATGATTCCCATACCCGCACGAAAGACCTAAATATAGATATGAACCTGCATCAGATACGCTGCCGTGAATCATCTCTTGGACACTTCCTTTCACCATTCGCGCCGGGTGGGTCAGTCCTTTGGTCCGGAATCAAGGTTCTGTCATCATGGACTGCTCGCATCACACCCTTTGACCTCGTCTCGTTTGCCATGAGTCTCAGGGCCGACACGCGAGTGACGCGTCTACATCACTCAAGCCTGAAGAAGCAAATATTTTTGTTTGTTCATATCTCCTCGCACCCAAGTCAAACGTCTAGTATAACATTCACAGAGTCATGACTACCAGAGCCAAAAGTTCGATCCTACAGTTGACGACTGTTGAACCTTGATGCAGAATGGGTTGATATATAGGGCTTCATGCATCTTCCGTACCTGAAACTGCATACCTTCCACCATCCATCTGCAAGTAGTGAGTTGAAGCACGCCCATTGTGGTCGTCATCCTGCAGATCTTCCCCTGGTACCTTGAACTGGCTATTATTGAGCAAGTCACAACGGTCTTTGCTCCGGAAATGGCATGGCCTTTCGACCCGGATCAAACTTTCTGGAGTTCCAGTCATTGAAGTTGAGAAGACTAATCGACGATAGTAGACTAGACTATCCTATTCACTTGTGAACGTGGCGCATCCTTACAATCCTCAAAGTTCGGCGCCTCCGCTCTCCACTGACAGGAAGATCGCGTCCTCTAAAGCCGGTACGAGTTTCAATCTCGATTCATGACAAATACCAGCCTTCGCATGTGCCTAGAATACAATGCCTTCATGTTCTCATAGCTAATCGGCATGGCTAAAGCTTAGTGGCTCTTTACTCTCGGGCCGGAGGGACAGTATCAAAGCTCCAACACGGCCAACCTCTGTGGCCACTGGCTTGAATCTACTGGAGTATAATTATGATCTCAGAGAGAATCAGACTCTTGATATCGTTGTTGTTGGTAAGGTGCAAGTCATGGTAGTGACATGATATCGAAGAGCGATCCGCCAGCGGATGACTCAACACAACGACCTGGACACTCTTAGATTACTAGAAGAGAAAAGATAGGACTATCGGTCGCATCTAGTAAATAATACCAACATATGGAGATTAGTTTGCCATCGTTGAACTCAGGACAAATCATCAGACCGTCGATTTCATGGAACATGTACATGAATGGTGATTTTGGCATACAATTATCTATCAAATCATAAAACAATCTAAGCATATCTGACGGGCTATGGCATTGTAGGAAAGCCAACAAGCGATATTTAACAAAAATAAAATCCAGGATATCACAACATGCCGTCATCAATTAAGGCATACCATTTATGATGCCCCTTAGAGATCCGCGTTTTCGTTGCCGTTGCATTGCTGCATCATGACAACACGACTGACCTCAACCTGTGGTTGTTTCCAGGTAGGATACCACTGGTCTCTAGCATCCCAAAAGTCATTCTTCGCTGTGGGTGAGGCGTCGTACCAGGGCTTGCCCGACTTGCCATCTTGAAACCAACCATTTGTACCGCCAACAGCCAGGTTGATAATGAGGTAAAACTCTTGGTCAAACGGTGCATTGACATCGTTTGCGGCAGCCCAGGGATCATCGAGTCGGGTGCCATTCTGGTCTACATCAGGGAACCCTCCTCGTTGGTACATGGGTTTTTTGAAGTTCGTGTATGTGACTTGAAGAAGGCGGGTGTTGACATAAGTGAAGAGATACTTTTCAGACCACTCCAAACCAAACATGTTAAACCCGGCACTGTAGGTTGTATGCAGAGCTTTTCGCTTGTTGTTGGTCTTCCACCAACCGTCGTTGGCAGAGTTGGGTCCCCAGTGCAGAGCTGAAGAAATAATGTCATTTCCACCTTGTTTGTACGTCCAGTTGTTTCCACGCGATTCAATAATGTCAATCTCTCCGGAGCGAGGCCAAGGGCCATACTTGCTTGTCTTGGGAAGCATCCAGATAGCGGGCCAAAGCCAATCACCTTCAGGTAGCTTTGCAGTAACTTCAATTCGACCATATTTGATGTTGGCACCCTTCTTGGTATTAATGCGCCCAGACCTGACGGGAGGGATGATAGTGTTGTTTCCTCCGGTCAGATTGGTGGCAGCAACGCAGTTGGACCAAACTTTGGAAGTGCAGGTGCCGTCCTTGAGAAGGTTGATGACATTGTTCTTTTGCAACAGCTTTGAGTCTTGCAGTGTGGCCTTGACTATGAGATTGCCGTTGTCAACGTAGACGTTCTCGTCACCGCCGGTAGTTTCTTCAAACTGGCCGTTTCTATATGGGTCAGTACCGAGGTAAATAAGAAGCTTTTAGGAATAGAACATACCCGTATCCACCGACTTCAACTTCTTTAGTCCAAATATTTGGGTTTAGACCTTGACTAAAGTCTTCATCCAGGACAGGGCAATACTTGTTCTTGACCACACTCCTGACACCGTCCCAAACGAGAAAGCCGGATCCAACGAGGCCGAGGAAGATGGCGAGAAGGGGGAAAATGGAGACCCATTTCTCCTTGGGATTGGTCTTTTCGAGCCACGGCTTCTCGACTTCACCAGGTCTCACTCTTCTGGAGTGGAAGTAGCGATTTCGGCCATCGACTTGAGTTCCAGAGTCGCATTCTGAAGAAGGACTTGCGTACTCTGGGATGCTGAACATGCCTGCATTACTGGCAGAGCCTGAGCCACGTCCATTATCAATGCTTTGACGATATCCAGTCCCGGTCGCATCTGCGTGGTTGCCATTGGAGTCCATGGATCTTCGTGGCATGTCGGTTGGGCCCATGCCATCATGGCTACCATAGCTGCTTTTTCGATACGGGTTGCTCATGGTAACGAGAGTGTTCAATAGCTAAAGACTTAAACACTTAAAGACTCAAATATTGAATAGAAATAAAGATTGAAATCCAAAAATATGAGTGAAAGAAAGCGACTGGCTTGGTCAAAAGGGAACAGACAGTGTCTTGATAAAGTTCAACACCAGGGGTATCCGAGGCGTAGAAACTAGTCAGGAACAAAGCTCAGGAATGGCCGTCTACTCCAGTATTGAGCAAAACCAATGCAGATTTTTCCCTTTGTCAGAGTTCTCGGAACGAGATCAGGGTCTCCGTTCCCAAGGTCGCTAAATCGAGAAGTCGCATAGATGATGAAGCTCAAAGGCAGAAAAACTAAGCCAGTTTGAGTAACACATGATAAGTATCGACTTGTTAGTCTTTTGATACGATGCTGAACTGAGTCTAGCGTCAAGATGCTTGATGAAGTAAGAAAGAGGCTGATAGAATGGCTTCTTGGCAAGACAAAGATTGCCCAGATCGGATGACTTGTGTATAAGTTGAACGGATTCGGTAGGTGCGTATTAGTGCGAATATGGTATACACGGTGCATATCGACACTGTTTTGGCTTCACATGGACTTAGCTTCATAAGCTACTGTGACAACATTCCAATACCTCCTCCATCATCTACCTCCATTAGTTACAGTATCATCGTCCCCATCTCGAGATTACTCTCTCAGCCGTCGACAATAAACTTTTTCAACACGACTAACAGGGACAAAAAATACACAGTGACTTCCTTCTGACCTCATCCAAGTACCAGCCCCCCTACTGCCAAGAGCGCTCACCAAGTTTCTCAGTAAAACACCATATTTTTTTAAAGCTAATATTGATTCATACAGCTGCAAATGCATGGAAAGTATATCTCACAGATGGCTATTTTTAAATTGATTCTCATGGACCAAGTTAACATGGAACTATCCGCCTCTCCCGGCCCCACGAATAGAATCACTCCAACTTGGAACGGCAGCAGATATAGTGACAGGAACTTTTTGTACAATGCCGTGGCCCAGGAACAGTACTCACGCCTCCCGCTTTTGTAAAGTTCTCAACTCTATTTCTGCTTAACGACGCCTCTCGGCAATCAGGAACCACTTAACGATCTAAGTGGACACCAGATACACCTCACGCCCCCTGTACGTTTGCTATCCCAGGCACCCAAAGACTTCATTACTTTTATGGACAGTTATTGTATGCTGAGAGTCAGCAGCTGAAAAACGGCTCCATCTTGACCTGCTGTGTTAATTTCCTCGGGAAGCAACTCACTAGCACATGCTACTATCGACGTCGTTTATGTCTTTGTTGAGTGTGCTATAGCACAAAAGAACAACAGAGTTTCTGGCATCAAAGGCCATGTTTTTCATGTATCTGTCAGCTTCCAAAAGGATGTGCCGCTTAGATTGCAAGAAACTGCCACAAGGTTAAAGTATGTTACCAGTATCCCGGGAAAACGGCCCAAGGCCATCCTTTTCCCTGCCACAGGGCCATCATGCCTGTAACGGTCTCACATTCTTCTTTGCTTCTAATGTGGGTATAGATTCGTCACGATAGCACATCATTATTGCTCATGGCAAACCACCTTCTCTTCGAAGGGAAACACCAATTGTCCATACCCGCGTACTTGGCAAAGGACGAATGCTCATACTAGAGACTAGCTCCACAAGACAGGCTTTCCGTTTCAATAAGAAAAGAGTTCCGGATTGGGTCGAGCGTGAGTTAACAACGAGGTCTAGAGAAGCCCCAGGGGCTGGACCTTGTTCCATCACTGGTACAACTGAACCCCAAAGCCTTTACAGATAATGATTCAATGGATAATCATCCGACATTAGGTCGAGACTTGGGCGGCCCAGATGCTTGGTACTGACTTTCCTACGGGCTTACGCGGTACTATAGCGATGAGTACGATTTACATCGTTGAACCCAGGAAACACGAGTACCGTTGGGTTTGCCAAACTTAACTGCCATCGGTTCGCACACTCTCTGACAATCTCACCATTCTGGGATGATCAGCAACGAAGCGTGTGAGTCCACTTGTCCAGAGGACAACAAGTACTGTTGCGTATGCATGAGAGACCAGGCTGATATCTCTTCATGTTCAAGTGACCATGAAGTTGTATCATTGGACGAGATTGTGGCTCGTGCCTGGCTGTCAATCCCAATCCGGAGATCTAGACCCTTGAAATCCTTGCCACGCAGGATCGCTAACAGGGTTCAGGGTTCATGTTTCGGAATCTTCGCCGATCTGACGCATGCTACATACCTTTATATACCACACTGCACCATAATGTTGTTCCATGAGCCTAGAGGCTTGGCTTTATTTGGGTTTGCTCGTGAGTTGTTGGATTGCCATGATTGGTGGTGCCAGTGCACCATTTTCTTGGCTCTGTTATCTCAAACTTCTACGGCTGACGGGATATCCGTAAGGCAGTTCTAAGCCTAGACAATATGAGAAGGCCTTTAGAGGCCTCGTTCCTCGAGCCGGGCAGTATTAAGCCTAGTTGAAAGTCTGTTTTCCCCAGTGTCGGTTTCTTTGTTTTCTCTCGTTATTCTCAACCATATTCCACTCTTTCAACGTGTTGATCACGCTCCTTTCTGTTATATCCACTCATTCATTATAAACAACAGTGTTGTTAGACTTCAAACAGGTATTCCTACTTGTTTCCTGTCTCACATACTGCAGTAAGTCGTCAGTTGAATCGCGTTTGTTTTCAAGAGCTTTGACCAAAACGCCAACTAGTTGGTCTATTATCAAACCCTTCACAGGTGACCCATCAAACGTCAAAAGCATTACATCTCATACGAGAACTCATAAAATGTTCATACTTCGAGCCCTTGCTGGCATTGCTAGTGTGGTGGCTTTGGTTGGGGCTGCTGAAACCAACCAACCTATGGATCTGGGCAGTGTACTTGGGAGGCATCCCAAGCTCTCTACATATTACAAGCTGATCAAGGTACGATTCCCTGTATTCAACTCAGGAAGACATCATATTAAATCATTTAGAAATTTCCTGATATTCTGATGCAACTACCCAGTTACGACGGTGTCACTGTAAGTCGAGTGCTATCCCTGGGCCGTAGCCTGATACTACGAAAACCATTCTAACATGTATCCAGATTGTTGCACCTTCCAATGATGCTTTTGAACAGATTCCATACTCAGCCCTCTCTAAAATCTGGGACCCAAATGATGCCAAGACCGCCACCCCTATTCTCCAGTATCATATCCTTCAAGGCACGATAAGTGCAATGAAGCTCAAGGCAGGCCCTGCTTACGTCAAGCCCACACTCCTTATGGACCCTAAATGGAGCAATGTTACTGCTGGCCAGAACATTCTCATCAACAAGCAGCCCGACGATGTCGTTTTTAGCACGAGATATGGAAACCGCGCTACAGTCATCAACTACGACATCGAGTTTCAAGGCGGCCTCATTCAGATTGTGGACAGTCTCCTGGTCCCACCGTCTGGTATGCTCCAAGTCCTTATGGCAAGCAAAGTTGAGTCGTTCCTTGGCGGGCTCTTTAAAGCCGGCCTGATGCCCGATCTCGCTGATCGCAAAGACATCACTGTCTTTGCTCCGAGAGACCAGGCCATGGAGAGCGTCGGAAACGCACTAAATTCTTTGTCTCCCAAGGAGCTGGCTCGCGTCATGGGTTACCATATAGTGCCTGGAAAGGTTCTTGTCTCAACTGATCTTGAGAATACTACGACACTCAAGACATTGACCGGCGAGGAAACCTACATCCGTCAGGTTGGTAACGAGAAGTTCATCAACTCGGCCAAGATCATAACAACCGACATCCTCATATCTAATGGCATACTGCACATTATTTCGAATGTCAACAATCCAAAGGATGCTGACGCTGTGCCCAACCCTACTCTGTGGGCTCAGAAGCCTGTCTTCAAGTCTGCTGGGGTTGACGACGTCTTCCATTCGGCCATCCCTTGTACCTCGGATTGCCCTGTGACAAACACGCCAGCACCTACACCAGTTGATCAAGCAGAGAACAACGCAGCCACTACACCATGGTTCAACACAAGGTCAAGCACTGGGGTGGCAGCTGCGCGTGCCACAGGACAAATTGCTCGTGCTGCGCTTGGTATTGTAGGCGTGGGTGCGGGCATGGTATTTCTATAGAATGGGGGATTAGGTGTGTTGCTTTGTTCTCTACATTTCGTTGAATTTGGTGTTTCCTTGGTAGTACATGAATCAATACCCCTACAGTCTTTACAGATAATGTTAATCCATCACTCCCTTGGATCTGCACGATACTCGGTCGGAAAGGAAAAGGAAAAGGAAAAGCTTGCGCGCACTTGCTTTTTCTCGTTGCCATGGCGTGAGTGTTAGACTTTCATTCGTGTTACACAAGCTTTTCATTAGACAGCCCTTACTTGCAGTTGAGCTGCATTGCCGGGCGCTTAGAAAAGGTCAATCCCAGAACTTACGACTGAGCTGCACCATCCGGCTTCCGCTAGCCATACCATTCGCTGTGATACGATCGCAGCCCTTGTCTCACCTGCAATCACAAACGACAATTTACCATTTCCAGCACAACAGCACGGCCCAAACGTCAAAGCGCAAGAGGCTCTAGGGTAAGGACCCTGTCACTGACAACCAAGGGCAACCCAGTTAGCTCGTGGGGTAGACAAGGTGAAAAGTCCTGAAAAGTGTCGCCGGTAGGGATTACAAGTTCGGTAGATAGCCTTGATGGGCAAGGCCCGATGGTGCGTGGTGGTGAATCAGGTGAATGGAGTGGTCGTCACATGAATAGGAAAGACTTTCGACACCGCCGCTTCATTTTTGACAGCTTGAAACCGATGGCATGGGCTCTATTAGTAGTGAGTGTTAGTTGGCAGATGGCAGATAAGTAGTGTCTTGTGGACTGGATGAAGATAGTAGGTTGCCAAATCAGGGTTGACTGACTCTACAGCAAGAACCTTGCACTCGCGATTCACCTACTCTGGGAAAAGACAGACAAGTGGCAATTATTTAGATAAGAGAAACCTGGCAAACCTGATTTGACTGTTTCATAAATAAAGCCCATGCTCTGGCGACCGAGTCAGGGCTACAACCAATCGAGTCCACACACTTATAGCACTCATCCCCACGATACGACAAGTAGTTAGGCCGGAACAACAAACGTAATAGACCCGCTCTAGAGTTCAACTTATAATATGCTGTTAAGACGGACCAACAAGACAGCCTGGTTTGACCAGCTAGGGTACTCAACCAAAGAGAGCGGCAGAAACACAGATAACATGAATCAGGGTTGTAGTTCGTTAGAGGTATCAGAAGGATGACTCTCACGGTGCTAACTCCGTCCAAAGAAGTGCCAAGCAGACAGAGGCACAGGCAAGTCCCTTCTGAGAATAAACAGAGGGGTGACATCTCTCTCTCTTCCTTCCACCTATGCGCCAAGTCGCCTCATCGCATGGTTGCTCCTCTGACTTCCGTTATACCCGACGATTCATCCTCCAGTCAGCTTTGCCTGTCGCTTCTGACAGTTTTCATTCGGGAGTCCACTGGCTGACCATATCATACTGTGCCGTGCTGTGCTCGACCAAACTGGGCCATGCTGGCCTCATACCTCCCCCCATCGCTTCCGTACTCCAGCCGATATGAATTGTGCAACCTATACCAGAGTACGGCCACCACCCATCGGCTGGAGCGTCTTTATTTGCCTGCTTCCTAGGTCACAGCTTCAATCCCGGAAAGGAGAGTGTGAGGGTGAGTTGGACGGTGGATATGCTGCTGCGTCCAGGCCACTCCCAAATCAACACCTGACTCCTTGTCTCCACTACTGCACGAAGTCGATTTTGACGTTACAAGTTTTAGATGGTAGAATAGGGCATGCTGTTTCTGGTAGTTGATACTGGCCCAGGGAGAAGGAGGAGCTCTCCTTACCCCAAGGAAGTTGAATGTGGCAGAGTAAGGCTGAGAGACGTTGCGGCAAGTGAGTGTTGATAAGTATTACGACAACATCTAGCTGTGAGGAGGGGAGGGCGGCGCATCTGGCTGCGGAGGAGGAACGCGCGGGCCTCCTGGAGGTGTCGGCGGAGGATCAGGGTTCTGTAGCTCTAGAGGCGAGATGTAATGGGCCATGCCATGAGTGCGAGTATAGACATGAGTGTGATTTTGAGATATCATGGCTGTGTTTGAGAGTTGCTAGAATTGTGGCTCGAGATAAATCAAGGCGATAATGCAAATATGCCCCTAGGTCTTTTAGAGTTGCTTGTTGGGTTTCTTGTTGAGGTGATGAGAAAGCTTGATCGACTCAGCCCAAGCACGAGGTTTATGTCAGTCTATATCACTACTGCCCCCATCATCTCCATCACTTGATGCGACACCAGCTTCCCAATGAAGTTCAGCCGTTTGTCCATTAAGATGGCATGACATGTACCTTGTCGAACAATTAACCCTCGATACCCACGTTTCTTAGCTTGATCAGCTGGGCAAGATGCGGTTATGCGCGGTACCCGTATCCGCTGCCGCGGTCCTGGATCAGGCCTTGAAATACACAAGGCCTGTCGCCATTTCAGCGGATCACCATGTAGTTGGCGATGCGGTGCAACATTGACACACGGCGACCGTACCCAGCCCACATGGTAGCTAAACTACCTAGCTAGGGAATTATGAGAGAGTATGAAGACTCTACCCACCCGAGAGTATTCCGAGCAGTCAAGTAAACTTTCGGACCGATGGCCAATTAGTAGGGTAAGTAGAGGAAAAACGCTAACAAGGCAGCGGTGCGGGTATGGATAACGGTATTGGCATGGGTGCGATACCTTCATCGGCGATTTCAGCCTCAACTAGAGTAAACGCTCATGCCATTGAGTAGGACCCTTCAACGGCAGCACTAAGACAACCAGCGGACATCCGCGCAGGGTCTGTCCGTACGGATGACATGTGTGGACAGGGGCAGCGATGATATACCCTGCCCATAGTAGTTTAAAGTACTGTGCCAGCTGTGATTGACCTTCACGATGGATAATTGAAGATAGCATTAAGCCAAAAGAGCTGTCAGCTCCTCAGCACAGCAGCCAAGGGCCTGATATCGCTGAAATTGTGACCACAGGACAGTGATCAGACAGCTCAGCACAGCAATGTTACACAGTTGGACCATGGGTCCTCGGAAGCACAACCGACTTGGACCCTGCAACGCGCACATCTTCCATGCAACTGGAATCTAGACTCAAAACATCGTTGAAGGTTCTCCCTCCTTCTCTCTCCTCTATAGGTTTCTGTGCATCAGATGTCCCGAAACAAGACATGATCCGCAGCAGGGCATGCCTCCCTCGTACCATGCCACGCTGGCCGGCCATGCGAAGATCCTAAAGGGGTAATGCGATAAGGTAGTCGAAGTCCGCGCATGGGCGGGAGTGCAGTCCGTCTGGCCTCAGAATCGCTTTGTGTCGTGGTGCGCCTGTATTGATTGTTGTTCGAGTCTCGATCAGACGTGAGGAGACTTCCTGGCCAAGTTAGTGCGCAGTCGACGAAACGCTGCACCGCACACCAACCCCAGTATTGCAGTCGGCTACTGTGTGGATGGATCACATGTAGCCGATTGTTTGGTGGATATACGATGCGTTGATGCAACGGCTGGGGGTGATGTGCTATGTATGGTTCGGCGGCGGTGACGGTCACAGTGACTGATCGGTCAGCACGCATGGCGCATATTAGGATCTATTCATAATAACATCCTGCCTGCCTGGCCAAGGCCAGAGATTGTGCTGTACCCACCCAATCCATGGCATGCATCCCGTTAGTAAAGCGCTAGCCAAATGTCGCGCATCGCAAATTGGCAAACACTGCTGAACAAACCTCTGCAATTCAGCTACGTTCGCCGAACCCTGCGTCGACAGGCAGGCTACGAGTTGGCCTTCCGGGGTAGGGGAGGGGAGAGTGTGCCACCATGTGGTAACAAAGCGTGGTGCAGTGCAGGCTTGACAGCGGCCCCTCTTAAACGGTGGCCTAGACCCCTGCTCGTCAGTCCTTGGATCTTGCTTGCAGCGGCTATATGATGGAATCGGGCCTCAGCCCTATAATAGAAGCCGGTCTGTTCGGCGTGGTGAAGAAAACAGGAGGATCATGTCGTACGTTTAGGCCAGGGTGGCCGAGCGTGTGTGGTCGCCGTTGACCCTCATTTGCTCCTAGCAATCCAGCACTCTTGTTGCGCTTCCGTGCAAAGAAAAGTTTTGTTTCGAGTCAGGTCTCGGAAAAGGACTTGAGTCCTGCCAAGACGAATCTGGCCAAACGACATGGGAACGAACCCTCGTGTCCCCACACCAGGTCCCGTTGGTTGTGAGTGGGGGAAATGTTACAAATGGTATGTAGATGAGATCTAGCGATCCCTGAATGGCCGACATGCGTTCGGGGAGAAGCATTAGCTGCAGCTCTAGCAGCAGAATAGAGCCTATCCCACTTGCCGGGCACCCATGCGACATAGCGACATGTTGACCTTGGATTCGTGGGATGACACAACGTCGGGGTACACTCCCTTGTTCGCCCTGTCTGCCACGACACATACATACTCATAATTAATGCGCCGGGAGCGAAATGTGCGACATCACACAAGATGGCCATGGCCTTGGTCATTGACACATTTGAAACTAGTTGATTGGCAGGTGGCTGGTTATATCGTAACGGAGGGGCAGCTCCGAATTGAAACAAGGGTATGATAGGCCAGAGTCCGAGGAGTGTTTGACGAAGCACTGCCACCGAGGTTTGCTAGGTGCATCATGATCTAACCTAACTGTCAGCGTCGGCGCACCAATCGTTAGATTCACAAGTGACAAACTCGTTTTCTTTTCCTTCATGGGAGCTAATTAAAACTTGGGGCCCATGCCTCTGCCCGTTTTCCTCGCCTCGTAACGCCAAACGAAAACCAATTAATTACATTTTGCTCTTAACAGCTTATCGAGGATTGTTCCCCCGACTGCGAGATCGACTTCGGTCGTCATGGCCATCAATACTGCCGCGACGTCTCGTCTCGTGGTCATCATGTCGGCCAGCCCCTTTCCGTCTTGGAGATCTCGAGCGCGACCTGGATGAGTAAGAATTGTTAGAGCGACTGCGATACCGGCCGACCCCATTACGCGAAGTAGGTCCAGCAGACGACCTAGAGGGTGAGTGGGATCCCGGGCGATATACATCCGACCTAGGACCGTATCGACTTCCTGGAGACATGCGCCGGCGGCCTCTCCCACTACTCATGCCATTATTTCCTCCCATACCCGCACCAGGTAGACCCCCACGGCCTCCTGAGAAGGGAACTCTGGGGTCAATATTGGCCCCACGGCGAGCTGTTGGAGGAGCAGGAGAAAGCTTCCGTCGAGGCAGCACTATAGAAACGTTGACAGCTGAACCGTCTACCTGTGCCTCGTGCATATGAGAAATCGCAGCTTCGGCGTCTTCTTCGTAATCATAGAGGATGTATGCTGTACCACGGTTTGTTGCGACTGTATATTGTGATTAGGTGTTATTCCAACAGCAAGGGTCTGGTGATCTTACACGTTCTGTTCATAGGCAGGTCAAGGTCTTTGATGCGCCCAAACTGCCCGAAAATCTCTTGAAGATGTGACTCATTGATATTCTTAGAGAGTCTCTCCACGACAATCTATTTGCGACAGTTTAGCTCATATAATCAGAGACCCCAAGGAGTAAGCATACCTTGGTGCTCCTGGCAGGCGGCGAACCGCTTCTGCCTCTATCACTACGCTCACGACCTCGGCTGCGACTACGACTCGGGCTTCGACTTCGACTATTACTGCGGCTGCGGCTCCGGCTCCGGCTCCGGCTCCTGTAGCGGCCATTTCGACGCTGGGGCGACGGAGAGCGAGCGGGCGAGCGCGAATCGTGTTGGTTGCGGCGCTGGGGGGATCGGGAACCCTGAGAGCGTGGAGTAGGAGAGCGCGTGCGCGACCTGTGACGGTCACGGGATGGCGATCGTGATGCCATTTGGGAGTTGGGGATAGATGACCGTAGCGTAATTTTTTTTTATCGCGTGTTGAAGTTGAAGGAATTGACGTGAAACGCGGGAAGTGGCGGTTGAACAGGCATGTTTCAACGGCCGGAGACTTCTTTGACAGGTGGTCACGTGATATGCTGTAACGCGTCATATCTGACCCAGCTTCACTTATGCTATCTTACCATTTGCTCGGCAATGTCCTTCTTAGACTTACCTAAGCTGAAGAACGAAAAATCCACATTGGTGCATTGTCGACCACTACAGAACTAGGCTGGTATCACTGTGTATATATTGTCTCCTATCTTCCGAGGTTGTGAGGGCACTTTGATAGCCATCCGGATACCCTATAGCCTTGATATGTAGTGCATTTAGACACTAACTATCTGAGCTGGGAATACAAAAATAAACAGTCTACAAGTGCGGTGTACACAGCTTGAACTAAACCATTGATTTGGTCTTCTATGCTGTTTACCTATCTCTAGCTTTTCTGATACCGACCGAGGTTGCCTTGTATCGATAGTCATAGAAACCAGATCCTGATATGATGTGTCTGTACTTACGGATAGACACAATGTCGTCAGATCATACAGCAACAGTTTCCTTTCCGTTGAAAGTGGAATTGACATCAATGGGCATATGGATAACAAGAACTTGTGGCTTTTCATCTTTTTGACATGTAGTTAAATATCATGGTATGTACAAAGTAGTAGGTAGACCGTGTTTTCGTGTTGTAAACGGCGGACTCCGCTCACAGATACCAGGGCTCATTGCAAGTATCAATCGTCATGATAAAGATTTCTTATCGGCATGATCAGAATCAAACAGATCGGTTCTCAATGGCGTTGCGTCGTTCTGTGACTCTTATGTGCATAATGTTGAAAGATCCATTGTATGCATCTCGGAAGGGAAATATATGTCTTGGATCTCGGTCTAGCTCCTAAAAGTGCAGTGTGCAAAGACATTAAAACTAGGTAGGTAGTTAGTTATGTACGGATGGTGATGAGGCATTATCAATCTATTCATCTACTAGGTACTGAACAAACACACCCTGCGATGGCGCCAGCCGAGAGGACCCATTACTACGGTACATCGAATCAAGAACCATTTTGGGACTTTGTCGTCGTTCTTCGCCAAAGTATATGTTGCTATCCATGTGTAGAGAGGCTCCACCCTTGGGAGTAACCACTCTACATCTTGGTTTAGTTCGTCTGATGTCGGCTGCACACATCGTAAGACAAGCTTATGGGTAGGGTATCAGAATGTCGGGTACATAATTGAGGAGGTATTATCATGTGATTGAACTTATGCTGCTAAGAAAACTCGTAGGCATTCCGTCAGAAGGTAGAGGAGAGAACCGTTGACCTCCAACCACGCTCGTAACCGACCTCGTCTTGCCAATGATTCCAAGAGCCCTGTCAGCTGATTCTTGCGCCGATACGAACCATGCAGCAAGACAAATCCCGAATCTGCCGGTCAAAATGCGTCAAAAGGTATACATCTCAATTAATCGGGGAACGCCTAATCTCATACATCCAGCCCTGGCCAGCGTTGCAGGAGTGATGCTGAGACTGCGTCGTCAGCAGACAACCCCAAGAGCAAAGTCGCCAGCACAACATGACCGGGACCCAATGTGAACAAACTCCACCGTGCTCAAATCATATTCCATTGCAATAATGGCCAGTTGCCCAAAAAAAGTTCCATAACCCATGGTCGTAGCTTGCGATTATTCGAATTCGTCATGTCCCAAGCGTGTGCATCGTGAGGACCAATACCCAAAGCTTTTATTGGGCTTTTAACGGGTAGCCACAACTGAAGGAGAGTTAGCTGCATATCCATGGTATTGTTCGGGAGGAGGTCGTACCAGAAGGGACAATGATGATGACCAGCAGAATAATGATACCGATAATCAGGCACATGCGCATCTTCATATCCTTCCACCACATCTGCTTTCGGACCCTGTTGGCTCCTCGGCGGAAACCTTGTGCTGAAACAGCCAAGTTGTCGGTCTTATCCTGCAAAGCGTCGAGTCGCTCACCACGTTGAGATACCTTGTTGATATTGTCACGCATCACACCCACGGTGTCGTCGATTTGCTGGCGAGTATATTAGTAAATGTCTAATTTGTTGTACACCGCGAGGTCTGATTGGCTATAGCGTTTGAGGTTGGGGGGCATTTTAGTATCGAGAGCTAAATGACGCTTGGCCCAGAATGACAGAAGCTGACAGAATGGGGATTGATCAGAATAAGCAGAGTTCAGACTGTTTGCCTGCAGAATATCCATGCTATACTGTTTGCTAGATTGGAACAAGTATCGCATGGTTGTTTTTTGAGCAACAGATTGATGGCTCTTCACTCAAACATGATCATCGTCTTTCGCTCGCGGGTTTCGGAAAGAGACGTCATCCATCGTCAATAACCTTTGCCGCCAAGTGTCGCAACCCATAACCGCCCGAAAAAAAGCACCATCGCATCAATAAAATCATTGGGAAAAAAACTTACAGCTTGCAGCGCCTGCGTCCTAGCATTGCCGCCAGTACCCTGCTGCTGCTGGGCTCCAGCCTGGCCGCTGGGGATATAGGGGTCGTAGGGGGCTTCCTGCTCAGGCATTTTGGCTGTGTTTTGTGAAGCTGTCGAGCGCTAGAAAATAGCAATGGGGTATCAATCGAAGAAGCGCAAAAAATGGACGATGGACGAGAAGGGGTTTCGAGATCAAGAAGTCGTTGTCGTTTCGTGCCGTGTTGTTGGGATATTGTATGCGAAAGAAGGAGGTTGGCGTAGCGAGAGGTTGGAAGAGGGAAGTTGATTATGAGACGTTGCGCTGGTTCAGGCGAAACGAGTAGTGAGTGAGTGAGTGACCAGGTTGCACGGAGACTACCAGTGGTGAAGGGAACCTTAGTAGGGAAGGGCGGGTCGGGGCTTGGTTTGGGGCGCTGCTGGGTGACGAGGCCCCCGAGAGGACCGGGCTTTAGAAGTACTGAGCCTGAAATGGCTCCATTGGTGAGGTCGGGTGGCCAAGTATCTCTACATACTTTGCCGGAGGGGTTCAATGTCTCTGAACGACGAGAATTTGTCCATTCTATGGATTCTTAACTACGGCTAGCTGGTTTGTGTGTAATTGTGGTGTTTGATGGTGATTGACAATCTATTTTTGGCATCTGTGAAACTTCAACACCTTATCTTGCTGTGGATGTCCTCTGGCTTCTGGGGGCTTCCCATTAATTTAAGTTGTTTCCACCACATATCTCGGATACTGCACTTGATCAACTGCCAAGCTCACGGAAGCTGGGGAGTAAGCGGATACACACTGGCTATCCGTGGTTCCCTGAGTATCAGTACCTAACAAGGCTGATCAATGGTTGGGTGATATTCTCATGTGATGCTTTGTTGTGGCCGGGACATCTGCTTTTAGCCAGCGACGGAGGGGTGTCGTATTCGTGTTGGACCATCAGCCACAGCTACCAATACGCCGCCGCCACGATCATGCAGGCCATACAGATACTTTAACTTTAATGGACCCAGAATCGTCATCAAACGTTAAGCTTGTCCTGAAACAACTCAGTACATTCAGACACATGAATAAGACGATTCATATCACAAGTGCCCTAATGACCCTTCCAATCAATGATGCGAGATAGGTCCCTGATGCTAAAGTAGCCTGTAAATTTGTGTCGTTTCCGGTGTTTCGCGACCATCCTGAAACGACTGGTACATTCTCTATTCAGAGTGTATAGTAATATAGACCCTAACGTACCTGCCTATATAAGACCCTATAGAAATTACAGGCGTCCTAACTGTTTGACAAGAAGGTAGATGGACCATTGGGGTGTCATTGTCAGTGAAACTGTGAAAAATAACACCAACAATAATTCCCCTTGATCATGTCACAACATCCTTCGATTATCTCTCTTTGCATAAAGCGGTCACATAACAGTCAAGATGAATACAGAAAATGTGTGCCTACACTCGACTCCTTTCCCGTACTAAACCTGTCTTAGATCGATTTTCAACGTGACAGGGACTTCAATAAAGCTATAGAGCAAAGGCCACCGCAAAGGCTCTTTGTTTCGAAGCAAGTGTTTCAAAGGCGTCAATAGGAAGCCACATTCGGCAAGCCGAAAGGTTGACGCACTGATATCGAATGTCCCGAAATTGCTAATAAGTTCGAAGGATATGTTTAGAACAGTGGTTATCAGATGCGCGATTATTTCTGAACTTCGAGGAGTCGGAGGCCACTGTATCAATGTAACGAATCCTGAATAAAAGGCTAGCAACCCCCGATTTTCACTAGGCTGCTCGGTTCCTTGGAGTTACGTTTCGGCCAGGGTGCAGTATTTCGGGCAAGGGTTCTGTTGATCACTCCTTAGTAACCAATAAATATCTACAATTGTAATCCAGAATTGTGAAGATCTCGATCGTTTAACTATACCCTACCGATGCACATCTGCTTTGTATCAATGGTCTGATAGGAGCAAATCGTGGGCAATATCCAAGCCTCAGACAATGATATGTCAGTGTTCTATGTATTCGGCCGAAACACGATAACTGTGATCTTCTCTTAACCTCTGATTAGAATGATGTGTGTATGTCTGCTTTAGCATATTCGTGACAAACATTGCAACCCTTCTTTTCATCGTACACTAAGCACATCACAACAGGGCATACATTTATTGCGTTTCCACACTGCATGCCATCGAACTGGCTATAGAAATATAGACGAGGGAGGATCCAATGGCAATTACTGTATGCCTACAAAGTAATTACAGGGGACTTCAGAGCATGTGTGCTTCTTGCAAGGTTCGGAGGATAACCTCGCTTCTATATATATTAAACTCGTGCCGATCAACAGCTATAGATCCTTACTGCAAATAACACTCTACTGTATTAGTTGGGTTAAACCTCCAGATGAACAGTTATAGCATAGTGTTGCTGTGAGCCTAAAACAGTAGTCATTCAGTTGTCATAAGGACGGAAAGGCGTCTGGAGGAATGACTTAGTGATGGGCAATGGCCGCTTTTGTAAACGATCGAAACATCGATTTCGATTCAATTTACAAGGATGATCGATCAATCCCTTAACATGGCTACACTCCGAGTCTGATGATCCAACTGTGCAAGTCCGATGTACATCTTAAAGATAAAACCTGCAAGTTACGGTAAATCAAACCCT
>NC_026475.1:1519831-1522806 GCF_000240135.3 Fusarium graminearum PH-1 | reverse complement strand
AATGATAAAGGATCAGCACGCAATTAGCATGTGTTTCGTTCTGAAGACTGAAAAGCGGTGGTCCTTGACAAAGATGACGGACTCGCTCTTGACACTTGCTGCGACAGAGCTGCTGGGTCTGGGGTGCCTAGGCAGAGGAAACGATCATTACGCCTTTACCTATGTATCAGAGGTTAACTCTATGGGACCCTTTGGCGTCGAGCCGAGCGTTGCAATCGAAAAGGCAAAGAAGGTTAGCCTTGATGTGCAAAGCGCAACATCATAGGCGGCCTGGGGCACTTTCAACTGGATAGTGCAAGTTGACTGGCAGATCTGAACAGAGCAACGGTGAATCTAACACGCTTAGGCTTATGGCTTTGTTCTATTAACAACTGAGGATTTCTTATCCCAAACATCCTCCTACGGTGCCAACACCGGGAGATACCTGGCATCACTCATCCGAAGACAGCCTAGAGTCTACACAGCAAACGTTGCAAGAAGCGTACATGGGCAACACGTTTCCAATTATTTGTCGATTTTTGAGAATAATGCACGAGGTGACCCTAAAGTACTACCGTGACCAGCCCTGTTCGCTCAAGAGTCTCAGCAGTCATATCACATTCGTATCTACCGAATAAAAGTGTCGGGAGCTGATAGCCTGGGCAGAGAAGCTGCCACCATCCATGGTGCTTTCAGAGCATAGTACACCACGTTTTGGTATTTTAGTACGTTTGAACCCAGTTGATGTGTTTGTGATGGAAGATTTCGTGTATGACTAACTTGACGGTAGTATCTGGCTTAAGGTGGGCATCCTCGGTATTTTACGACCTTTTACCGTTCGAGCGAGAGCTTCTCACAAACCACTACGACTGAAAACATTTCCTTGCAGACGAAACTCACCAGATGCTGTTTACAGGGCATCTGTGAACAACTGAAACGTCTCGTGGTGGCATATCGTGAGAACCATCCATGCTCGTCTTACACGATGTTGTGGCATACCGCTCTAATCCACGTTGCAAACGTCATCCTCAGCGACACAAGGAATCCCGTCGGGCGCTTTTTTTTTCTTTTCTTTTTTTGCGTTCAATCATATGACAAACCACGGGGGTCTTTTCGCTTTGCCAAAGCGATTGGCCGAAGCATACTCTCCGTACCCCTTCAGTAAGGCGATATATCAACAGAGGAGGCGCAAAAGCTGATGGAGAATTTATCCGAAATGTTTGAGGACATTGCACTGCTTCAAGAGTTTACAAATGGAGGTAACTCGAGTGCGGGTGAGCCGATGGAGTCGGGTGATAATGCATGGGATATGTTATGAGACGTATTTATTTTGTAAGTTGGCGAACAAGTAGCGTGTTTAAGTTGACATGGCGAAACTTGCCGTTGCGACTACCAGTCTAAGAAATATAAGATTGGAGCCAGAAACGTTTTGGCTATTTCAATTCAAAAGTATCTATAACCAGCTTGATTGGGATGATTCAGGTGTAGCAGCTACAAACATAAACCATAGAGATATGTAACAAACTGATATATGTTATTTGTAATACCAACACTCGTGTTTATAAACACCTGACTAAAACAATTCGACATCTGAAGAATATCTGGATCACGTCAAATGAACAACAACGTCATTGATAACTTGAGCTCAGGTAATTAATGGCTTGGCAGGCTTGGCACGTGGATGTAAGGATTTCGCCGAGGGACGTGGCGTTGGGGTCTTTGCAACGATTGGACATAATATCAAGACAAAGGCTATGGATGTTTATATGGACTTATGGACTGCATTAATGCAGTGACTGTCTCTGTTTATTTACTGTGTTTATTTAGTAGGTATTCAACTATAGAGGCAGCCGAGTTACCGAGACAGTCTAATGTTCGTAATAATGGATACCCATCATTACATGCCATCTAGGTACGAATTAAGCTTATCCTGTCTTGGTTTGGCATTTTCTTTGTCAGAATTGTCCCAGGCTACATACCAGGTTTATTGTTTGTTCCATCCTATTGGGAAATCCCCGCAAAAGGCTGGTCAATAATGTCCAGCCTCGGGAATCGAGGGGAAATGTATCCACTACCCATCCATGTGCACATGCATCCATCACGATGGAGGTAATGTTTCCGCATCCAAACTGTCTTGGACTGTCCTTCCTACTGAAGCTGCATTCATCTGGTGATATAGAAAGAGTGAAACAAGACCAACCACGGCTGTCAGCGAACAACTGCAGCATCCGAAAAGATGGTAGTACTGGAACCGAAAAGAGTTTCGTATGGGACTTTGTACATGACTGCGGCTTAGACTGGACGATCAATCATTCAGCTCTCTAGTAGTAGGTACATGTACAGAGTACTATAAGCTGTGATACCTTGGCATCCATACCCTGGCACTGCTACACGAACGAGCCATTTACTGTTACTGCCACTTGTGAAAGCATGTACAGAGTAGCATGCTCATTGCAATTTGTGTCGTCGTCGTCGTCTTCATCTTCTTAATAATTGATTGGCCTTCTTACCTCTTCACCACCCGACCCCCAACTTTTATCCTTTTTAAGTTCTACCTATCCATCAAAATAGTGAGGTACCTACACAACTAAGCATATATTGGCTACAGTGTAGGATGCACCTAAACTCGCTTTAGCTCTCCCGCCTCCCTCAATCTGACCCGTCGACCCCTGTTCCTTCCCTTCTTGGATGCTGTACTTACCTGCCCTCTTACCCAATTTAACCTCTGCTTACATCGGTCTCTCCTCTCCACTTGTCGCCGTCATTCTTCGTATTATCTTGTCCCGTTTTCTTTCTTGCATTTGCTGTAAATCTCATCTTCTCATGAAGGTCGACACGCATTTCCGTCGTCGTTTCTGATCTCATCGTCGACATGCGTCTCAACTCAAGATCACATGGAGCGACGCCCAGCGCAAATAGCGTCATAGCTGCTATACTGTTGGCGTTGACTCAGGAGGGCATGGCCTTCAAATTGGATCCTAATTCGACGAGTGAGT
>NC_026475.1:1478092-1516627 GCF_000240135.3 Fusarium graminearum PH-1 | reverse complement strand
AGAGCATTGCAACGGCGGGTTAAAGTGGCAGATATTCGAGGTTAGTTGCTCATATTGTTCAGTTTTCCTAATTCCCTTCTGTTACTGGCTGCTTGCCTCTCATCTCCTGACGCTCACAGCAATCTGGACATGCACACAAAGACTAACAAACATTAACAGTGGAATAAAGGCTATGATTACAAGAATTCAATCTCCCAGGCTTGCTTCTTCGCCCTGGGCGCCCGCCTTGCTCTTTTTACTGGCAATAACAGTTATGCCGATTGGGCCGATAAAACCTGGGACTGGATGATCGGGACCGAGTTTATTGATCCAAAAACTTGGTATGTTTACGATGGTGCTCACATCTACAACAATTGCACCAAATTGGTACCTTACCAGTTCTCCTACAATGCGGGCGGTATGATTCTTGGCGCTGCTGCCATGTACAATCACACCGAAAACCAGGTCTGGAAAGATCGTCTTGACAACCTTCTTGAAGGTGTCAAGGTCTTCTTCACGGGGCCTCAGAAGAACATCATGACAGAAGTCGCGTGTGAATCTGTGAAGCTCTGCAATCTGGACCAGAAGTCCTTCAAGGCATATCTAAGCCGCTGGTTGGCTGTCACTACTCAATGGGCACCTTACACTCACGACTTAATCATGCCACTTTTGCGCGCCTCGGCCGTTGCAGCCACCAATGTATGCACCGGAGGCGAGAATGGACAGATGTGTGGTCTTTACTGGAACAAGAACAAATTCGAAGGTGAAGTAACCGTGGGTCAACAAATGGCGGCATTAGAAGTCACACTTGCTTGCATGATTCAGGATCGGCCTGCTCCGTTGACGAAAAACACCGGTGGAACAAGCAAGCCTAATCCTGGTGGCGGTTCCGCAGATATTGGACGAACCGTCCCCGATTTGGAGTACGACCCTCTTCCTGCGGGTGATAAAGCTGGAGCTGCCATCCTCACTGTTTTGGTTATCGCTGGCCTTCTTGCCCTTGTGATGTGGATCTTTTTGGATGAGACCTCGGACAGCGGCCCAATCGACCAAGCCCGGAACTTTGGGTCATCAACAGCCGCAGCATTCGCCCAGCGGAAGCAGAAGGGCATCGACGAGAAGAATGCTGCAGTGTTCCAGAATAACGACAGTTCCCAAGAGAGCAACTCCAGGCGCGCGACAAATGATATGATAATGAATGGAGGTGCTCCCAACAGTGAAGGCTATGCACATCGTCGAGTATCCAGCATGCCATTGGGTTGGCCACAGCATGCAGCGAGAGGAAGTGCCACATACGATGCTGATAGAATTTATCCCGTTTCGGTTTCAGATCTTCAGGCTCGAGGACAATGAGCTGCAGCATCAATACAACTCTCAGATGAACCCGGCCCTCTCAGAAATGAAACCGGCTGGAGAGGCTCGTGAACACTTGGAGATGTCAAGCCAGATAATTTTGAGACTGTTGGAATCGCTCAGTGTTGGATGGTCAGCATTATGCAACATGAGTAATTTGGGATTTCCGAGTTTCCTGCGGATACACCACCAATCAGGGCCACGGTGGACGTTTTCTCGTTATGGGGCGTTATGGCGATAATGGCGCATCTTGGATGACGGCCTATAGTTGGGCTTTAAGAATTGTACATACAAGCTGCACTAGAGATCCTGATATTAAAGAAGGTTTCTGTATACAAGGGTAGAACGGTATCACGCTAACTCTCAATGTGAAGCACGAATATTTGCCCTATCCGTTTACTCCAGCTGCCTCTCAAGTACGACTCTAACCATACTTTGTGGTAAGTCTCTTGGACGGCTACTTTCTCTCTTTGCAAGAACTCATCAAATGTGCTCAACGGGATACCCCATTCTTCAGTGCCTTCTTTTGTCGCCAGCTTGGCCATGTCCCGGATGCAAAGTTGGCCAGATATGAACGGATTGGTAGGTTTCTGGTCCTCAATTTCCTCTTCCGACAAGTATTTGGCTCTGAGTTCCTTGGCTACTGCTACAGAGAGCTTTTGTAAGATGGTCTCTGAGTCAAGCCAGTCGTCAGCATATGTGATCTCCTTTTTGTCGAACCGCTTTGGGTCTATGAACGCTTCGCCGCCGAACCTCCCGATGATTACAGTATTAGTCAAGGGTATTATAGTTGTAGGCGTGAGAGTAGTTGTCCAAGCCCCCTTTTCGACGAGATCAGGATACATCCTGACAGATGGTTCAACAAAGTTGGACATGAAGAACCCAGGTCGCAGGATAGTCCAGTAATCGAAGCCTGCGTTGCGAGTTTGCGCCTCGATGGCGTTCTTGTTGCGCATGACTGTGTCCAAGAAGCCTCCCTTTTCCAGAAATGTCAAGCTATCTGGATCATTGGCACTGAATCCACTTGAGTAAACGGCATGCTTGACACCAGCTGTTTTGGCAGCGAGGACAATGCTGGTGGCCCATCGCCTTTCTGCAGTGAGGTCTGTGAAATCCGGCATGAGAACCAGGAAGAAAGAGGTGCAGCCTCTCATGGCCTCATCTAGTGCGGCTTTGTTATCATAATCGCCCGGTGTAAGTTCGACCCCGATAGATTCGAGCTCTTTTGCCTTCGCTGAGGTTGGGTCACGAGCGAGAGCGTGGACGGGGACGCCCTTTGATCGAAGGCAGCGGGCGACTGCACCTCCCTGGCAACCTGTAGCTCCACTGACGAATACGACGGGTGTGTACATTTTGAAGATGAATGTGATCTATGTATAGATTGGCGATCTTTTCTGAGTGTATGCAGCGATGTAAACGAAGTGATTGTGTAAGTGAAAATGATTCTGATACTGATCCTTTATGAAGCCAATTTTGTATCGTTATATAAATCATTCATTAGAATGAGGTCCGCTTCATCCCCCATATGCGGTATACTCAACTCCGTCGCCGCAGATCCGCTTCATCGTCCGTCGAACTCCCGACTCCGACTGTCATTGAGCCGGGCGGAGTTCCGCCAGGCCCCATTTTTTCCGGCGCATCTCACATCACCCCAAGTGAGTGGTCGGACCCAGACTCTTACCTTCGTTATCCTACTTTCGCCATATCAAATCATCATTCTTCATTTCAATTGTTTAATTTCTCGCTATTTCAATCATTGAAGCGAGAAACGGTGACGGTCATGTCTCTCACCGCGCGTGAACGCCGCAACCCGCCAACTCGGCGGAAATCCTGCGCCGCCTGTACAAAGGCCAAGCGGCGTTGTGACTTTGCCATACCAGCATGTCTTCGATGTTCACAAAGACGTATCCACTGCCAGTACCCGAGCCGAGTGATGAGAGAGCAGTTTTCTTCATCAGAAGCATCAGTGGCCGTGTCTCCTGACTATCTTACCACTGATGACTCGTCTCCTCAACTGGCAGAGAGTCTTCCAAGCGATACACCAATAATTGAAGATTTCAATGCAGTCATTTCGGGACTTGATGCATGCTCTGAAGATCTTGGGGTATTGGAATTTCCATTGGAAGACAATACCTTGAAATTTGTTGAACAGCCATGGACATTGACTGCGCCTTCAACACAAGACTTTTCGCATGTTCCACAACGCATTTTGAACCGTCTCCAATGGGCGACAGATGAAATAAAGCGAGCTCCCGAAAAGATGGTTCTTGAGAACCAAACCCCTTGGTCCCATCCATTGCTTTACAAAGATGGAATGCCTCGATCGTTACAGGGTAATAAACCAAAGCACCTATATACATTGTCTGCTCCCACTGATTCCAGTACAGATGCTCATTCTTCTTGTGCTCTGTATATGGCCAAGAATAGTGTAAACTCCCCGATCATATTTCGTAGTATAGAATCCCGCGTCAACGACCTCCTCGCAGCACCGGCGCCAATAACACCCTTGGAATGTCTGGCGCATACGCATGCTCTTATCCTCTACCAAATCATTCGATTATACGATGGCGACATCGGGGCTCGCGCATCAGCGGAGCGTATCATCCCAGCTATAGAAGCTTCCGCAGTATCGTTGTTCTCTTATGCACAGTTCGACATAGACGCGACAGCCATAGCGCTTCCTACATATCCAATAGCACCAACCAAGTCGTTTTGGCAAGACTGGATTCTGCAGGAGTCTCTGCGCCGCACACTGCTATTTTCTTTCTTTTTTGTCCAGGCATATCGCATAATGTCTGGCTGCAAAATAATGCAATGCGATGGCAGGCTTGGTTTGTGCCACGCCTGGACGTTGTCGGCGCATTTGTGGGATGCGACGACGCCGCTGAGTTTTGCTGAAGCTTGGAGGGACAAGAACCATTATGTGGTAACGAACGCCATATTTTCAGAAGTGCTTGCCGAGGCCCAAGCGGATGATATTGATGTATTTGGTAAGATTATGATCTCAAGTCTCATGGGGCGAGATGAGGCTGAAGGATGGTTTGCGAGGAGAGGAGGAAAGTTGTAGTAGACATGATGTGCAGGAGTAGGTGTAACTAAGTGAAGTGCTTCAATTCAAATTGTACAACTAGAAGTAATTCGGCTGCTTCAACAACTCAAACTAACGTTGACAATATCACTACTAGCTAATTAACATGAATAATCCACCATTCTCACGCTTGAACATGAGTGAATCAACGATGGCGATCTTGCTCGAGACTGCATCTGCTAGACTTAACATGTTTTACAGTACGATCTCATAATCAACAGCGGGTTTAGCTCAGTTGGGAGAGCGTCAGACTGAAGTCAAACTTCAATCATTGCGATATCTGAAGGTCATGTGTTCGATCCACATAAACCGCAAAGCCTTTTTTTTTTGCCTTGATTCGTTTTGACAGGCGACGGAGGTGTTTTATTTTTTAGTGTTGCAATCCAAATGGAGTTTTAGTGAGGCTTTCTGTTGGTAGTAGCTGTGTTAGTTAATAGGGCGATTTTTTACATGCAAGAAAGAAAGGGCTGATTTCTGATGGATTTAATCTGCCCTTTTAAGCCTATTCTGTTTAGCACAGCGCGGACGTTCCGGTATTCTAATCAGAGTACTTGCGTGCTTGCTTGGTATCTTACTTGATACAGAGAGTCTTTCATCATTGAGGGATGTGTTTCTACTCAATCCCTTGCATTTCTCAAACCAAACATCAACCCATTAAACTTCGAATAAATAAGATCGCACCATTCACAAGCATCGTCGTTGGAAAGTGGATGAATGCGGAGCCCAGCTAAAGTTAGCCCCTAGTCTTATTCGTGGGCGGCACTCAAGATGCTGTACTGAATAGCACTAGCACTAGCACAGTAGCGGGCATTCAAGGGTCTAACTACTAAGTACTAACTAATCCATGTCTTACGTCCCCTTAAATAGAATTCCTTAATAAATGGTACAGCCGCAAAGTCGCAGTTGTGAGGACACTTTATGTTCCTCATGAACATTTTGACGTCCCATAATCATGTCTCTGTCAAATCTAAATACTACACCTTCCCGCGCGGATCGTGATAATGCCTCGTTCCTCTCCCCGATCGCATACGACGACGACGCTTCTTCACTTCACTCTCGCAGCGACCAAGATACCGATACCGACGATGACGAGCTTATCTCGCGCGCTCGGAATAGCAGAGAGTTGCGCGCTCACGATCGCATCGTATTAATGGAAGAAGAAGATATCGACCGACTTGTGATTGATTCGCGACAGAAGAAAGAGCGAGAGCGACGTGGCTCGGGTTTAGCTGTGCCCAATATAGGAAAAATGTTTGGGCGCCGAGGAAGCAGTTCTGGAAACCGTTCAGTCAACAGCTCGACAGAAAACCTCGTGGTTGAGAAGCGAAAGACCCGGCGTCAGCGAAGACAAAAGAAGCGCGAGAAGCTTGTAGAGCATGCGGAGCACGGAGAAGATGGTGAATTGATGTACGAGATGGAAGAGGGAGGCATGAAGGAGGGGAGCTCGACGGGGGAGAGCAGCGAGAGGGACGATAGCGACGAACTTGATCGACACCACCTCAATATGATTGCCGAAGCGAAGACCCAGCGACGTCGCAGTTGGCGCCGGTGGGTCTTCATCCATTCACTCATCGCCATTGGATTTGCTATCGTGCTTCTTTTGGCCTGGAAGCTTTCCAAGAATCGCAAGAGCAGAAATATCAAAGTGAACCAGACACTGGTCAGCAATGGAACCGCCCTCTTTGCGCCGACATCTCTTATCATCAGTCTGGATGGTTTCCGTGCCGACTTCCTTCAGAGGGGGCTTACACCCGCACTGAACTCGTTTGTTTCTACGGGCGTATCGCCCAAATGGATGCATCCATCTTTTCCATCAGTCACTTTCCCCAACCATTATACCCTGGCGACTGGCCTATATCCTGAGAGCCATGGTATCGTCAGCAATACATTCTGGGACCCGGAACTCCAATCGGAATTCTACTACACCCATCCGGATCAAAGCCTGGACCCCAAATGGTGGGGGGGAGAGCCTTTCTGGGTGACAGCAGAGAGACAAGGAGTCCGAAGTGCCATTCACATGTGGCCTGGAAGCGAAGCGCATGTTCTCAACACCGAGCCAAGCTTGATGGACAAGTTCAATGGCAAGGAAACGCTCGACAATAAAGTCTCTAGGATTATGGAATTTCTGGATATGCCTGGGTTTGAAGACAAGACTTTGGACGCCAGCGACGTGCGACCTCAACTCATTGCTGCTTATGTGCCTCATGTTGATCGTGATGGTCACAAGTTCGGCCCCAATACCACTGAGATTCGTAAGACAATTCAGGAGGTGGACAGTATGATAGGAAAGATTTTCCACGGTCTCGAAGAACGCAACTTGACAAACATTGTCAATGTCATCGTTGTTTCGGATCACGGCATGGCGTCAACTGACATCTCACGCCTCATTCAACTCGAGGACCTCATTGATACAAGCAAGATCGAGCATATTGATGGCTGGCCGCTATATGGCCTTCGACCCAAAAATCCGGATGACTTGCAAGGGCTATACGATGAGCTGAAGGAGAAATCCAAATCAAACCCCAACTTTCAAGTCTATCTCCGAGATGTCGACATGCCCGAGCGATACCACTTCTCCAAGCACCATCGCATTGCCCCTCTTTGGATTGTTCCTGAAACAGGATGGGCCATCGTGACCAAAGAGGAGTTTGATGTAGAAGATGGAAAGAAGAAGAACCTCGTTTACCACCCTCGGGGTCTTCATGGATATGATCATGAACACCCGCTGATGCGGGCTATCTTCATTGCTCGTGGCCCAGCATTCCCACACCCGGCCAACAGCCAAATCGATGTTTTCCGTAAGTGTCAATTCTTTGCTAAAAAGTATGTTTTCGTCGCTAACTTTTGAATCAGAAAATATTGAGGTGTACAACATGTTGTGTGATTCCGTTGGCCTAACACCCGCTCCTAACAACGGAACACTGCGACTCCCACTGAAGCCTGTCGGTGTTCACAAACCTGAAGATACACCTGAAGAGCCAGAAGATCCCCCGTCCGCTTCCAAGGAGTCGGCCCGCCCAACTGTGCCAGAGAAGCCAAGCCAACCCGTGCGCCCGACTGTCCACCAGAAGCCTACTCAGCCTCAGCGGCCAACAGTGCCTGTTGCTCCTACGCAATCTGCCAAAACCACGGTCTCACTCAAGAAACCGGCAAAGTCATCCAAGTCACCGGCTCCATCCAAGGGAAGCGACGACCAGGATGAAGATAGTGATAGTGATAGTGACGATGATAATGACGACAAAGACAAAGACGAAGGCGTCTGGGACTGGTTCACTCACAAGGTGGAGAAGGTCTGGCACAAGATTACTGGCGACGACTAGATGTTTCAGTGCATGGTGTGCATTATTGGCTTTCTTTGTGGGATTTCCATGGCGTTTGAGACGGATGGTGAGTCCAAGACTGGCTCGGGGCGTTTAACATCATGCATCGTTTGGATGGCTTTGTGAATGATTAGGCAGAATGGGTAGGTACAAATATGATATCGTATTCTTTTTCTCATCAACGGTCCGTTTGTCCATTCTTGGTTGAAAGTAAGGCGATCTACTGTGCTTATTGTTGCACAACAGACTGCCTACTACCTACCTATAATAGCACAAGTCTCAATGAAACAAGATAACAACCCAACTGAACCCCTCTCAAGAGGTCTAAATCAGAACCCATTGACCGTGGTGATGCGACTATGATGCATTTTATCAATATCACAGTAGCAACTGGCACTCTGCCATGTAGGTACTTTTGATATTGGTCAAGTAGTGGTGCGGCTTGCCATCTGCATTTGTATTGCACTTTCACCTGCCTACCTATCTATGCCATTGCCTACCTATCCGCTACTGCCACGTATCGTTGTTATTCCAAGACATTGTAAGTTCTGAGTGATCATTTAATTCTCAGCCAAGAAGTTCATTCCTTGCTTCAATTCAAGCTCTTATCAGAGAGAGGGACACGGGTTAATATTCTACTGGCGCTTAAGCTATGTAAGAAAGCTAGGTTCAGGCCCAACAGTTGCAAAGACCGAACCTTTGAAGACACGATGTCATCGTTCAGCTGATATGAGCTCATTTGTGTCTCATCAATGATCTGACTTTATGCTGCACATGTGAATTGATATACTGGCCACCCCTTTTTGCAGTTGGCAAGCTGTTTGTTGTACCTTGTCAATCACAAAGTTGATGATGGTTTCACAGAGGCACCTACTACCCAGGTAGGCAATTCAATGTGGAGACTAATAAGGTAACCATGTCGCATGTGGGAGTATCGGAAAACTTGACCTCTGAGCAGGTATGGATGGTGCAGAAAATAAGTATTTCAAGAGCCTGCCTAAAATAGCACAACAATGCCTTTGTAATTTCTTCTCTCTGACTCTCGACAGTCAAGGTCATCTTCTTGATGGCCCCCTGGCTAGAATTAAGAGTCGCGACCTATTGAGGCGACAATCTTCCCCCTCCCCCACTACAACCTTGGGCCTGTTGCTGCCTGCATTAGTGCAATTCTTCCACTGTGAATACGCGTGACGCGGCGTAGCTCCTTCCACACTGCCGGGTACGCTTCATGTACTCAAAGAGTCGGCAGTCACAGGCTACAATTCACCCTGAACATCAAACCTTGCATCTCTCAACTTAGTACCTACTTACCGGCATACCAACCTCCAACTGCCACACACCTCACTTCAATTTGCCTCACAGCGTTGGATGTTCAGCAACTCGAGCGTTCTTTGCGCGTATCTCCCAAAGCAGTAAATGTCCGTTGTGAATGCGCATATCTGCAGACTGCAGTATCGACCGTTGTCGGCCACCCAAGTTTCCTTGTGTATCCATATCTTGATGGCCGGCTCCTTGCACCCTGTGGCCCGCTGCTGTCGCTGACCGAGAGGCTCTCGGTTGACACTGTACTTGTCCGCTGTCTCATTCGCCTTCCTGCAGGCTGCGGCGCAAGATGGCCGACCAAAGCGCCTCTATGAGTGTGGAGGAGATCCAGGAGGAGTTAACCGTACAAAAGGTCGTGCTCGATTCCCTTGCTGATGCCGACTACGATGGAGTGGAGGAAATGCGACAAGATGCCCATGAGGAGATAAATCGCCTTAAAAAGCTACTTCGGGACTTGAGACAGAAAAAACAGTCTAATATAAGTATGTGTTGCTCGCAAGCATATGTTGGGCATACTCTTTTATCTTAAATTAACTGACTTTCCTATAGCCGGTGAAGCTCTTCAAAGTACAGCTGCGCCAGAAAATTCCAGTCTATCTTCCAGTTCAGGTATGGATGTTTTATTATAATTATGTTTAAACCCTATCGAAGAAAACATATGTGTTGAAACCCTGAGCTGTCACCCCGTCACCTTACGGCTCAAGGTTCGGTCTTTTTAGAAGAAACACAACAAGTGAATCACACCATTGTTGTCTGCTCTTTGAAAAAGAACACCACATGGATCAAGCAGGAATGCACATGCGCAGTTTTCTACATCACTCACACATTCTCTCTATACCACTTCCTTTGTCTCTGAACTGACTTTTCTTTCAGGTGGGCAACAACGAGATACAGCCTCTGTCATGAATTCTTCTGCGGGCTATGGCTCCTTCTCCTTGCCGAGCCGGAAGAGGGACGTCGACTCAGCTCGTCTATCTGCCCATGAGAACCAAGCAAAAGCTCGCCGGCTCTCGCCTCCTATGTTTGAGAACTTGACCTCGGATGTACTGACCAACAATGGTCGATTTCTTGACTTCGTTGACCTTACTGGGTAAATTGCCTAACACTTCGAACTTCTCGCAAACGCTGACAAACCTGTTCTAGGGATGATGATGATGATGTTATCGCAGAACAGGTCAAGGCCGAGCAGAGGCAAAAACAAGAACAGTCAGACCGAGAGTTCGCAGAATTTCTTTGTGGCCAAGACTCCTCTGATCAGATGGCAATACAGCCTCCTCAGAACGATGCCTTCACGCGGTTAATGAGCAGCCAGCCTCCCCTCGGCCCCCCAATCGCCGATGTAGAGATCCCGTTTCACATGCCCGGTTCTTACGACACACTCTGGGATGATCCAGCCGGAGCTGGTCCTGCTTTCATGATGCCTCAAGGACAATCAGACCTCCAATTCCCAACTATGTCAACTTATCCAAACCCTCGCGCCGAGGAAGAGAATGATTTGATCTTTGCAGGGTCTGTTGCTCGCGCTCCTCACCCTATAGGTCGCGCGGAGCAACTATTCCCTGGCATGGGTATGGGTTATCCAGATTTGACTAGACGTAATATTCACCAGCCGCCTCACCTGGCTGATATGTCCGGCTTTTCATATCGGCCTCCCACTTCATTCGCGCCAGGTTCTTTTGCAACTCCGTCGTCTTTGGGCGAGGTTATTGGGCGGACAAATGGGTTTGACCTTGTCAACGGAGTAGACGGCGGTGGCAACCCATTGCCTCCCCGTCTTAGAAAATGGATGGACGAAAATGATTACGATCCCCATGTCGATTCTCAAGGACCTGAATTGGACGCAAAGGAGCTTGAGAATCTTCTTTCAAATATCTCTTCCGACATGGATTTACCAAAGGCAGGCCTAGGGGAAGCTCCGGCTGGCTTAAAGAGACCGCTGTACCCTCATCAGGATATTGCCCTTGCCTGGATGAAGAAGATGGAATCGGGCACAAACAAGGGCGGTATTCTCGCAGACGACATGGGTTTGGGAAAGACTATTTCTACACTCGCACTTCTTCTAGCTCGCCCAGCGACGACTCGGCCCAAGGTATGTACTTTAAACCCACCAACAAACTTAGTATTGACCAAGCAGACAAACTTGATCGTCGCCCCTGTCGCTCTCATTCGTCAGTGGGAGGAGGAGATCGCCACCAAGACCAAATCATCTCACCGATTATCGGTATATGTGCATCACGGTAAACGGACTCTGATAGACGAGCTGCTCACATACGATGTGGTCTTGACCACATACGGCTCACTCTCACACGAACTCAAACGCTATGAGAAGTTCAGAAAGGACAATCCCGAAGAGGATCAAATCGACTGGAATCACAGAACTCCTAGCCTCAGTTTCCCACTTCTACATCCCAAGGCTAAATTTTACCGCGTGATCCTGGACGAAGCCCAGTGTATCAAGAACGACAAGACACAAAGTGCTAAGGCATGTAACCAACTCAAGTCGATTCACCGATGGTGTCTCACCGGAACACCTATGATGAATGGTGTCTTGGAACTTTACTCCCTAGTCAGGTTTCTCAAGGTCAGACCTTACTGCAAATGGGACGACTTCCGTCAGGTATGCTGTTATTGATTCTTCACTATTACTTGCCATTGACACTCACTGCTCTAGTCCTTCGGTCGACTATTCGGCCGACAAGGTGACACAAAAAGCACCGCGATGAGAAAATTACAAGTTTTCCTCAAAGCTATCATGCTCCGCCGCAAGAAAAACTCGTTACTCGATGGCAAACCCATCCTCAGGCTGCCAGAAAAGACTGAGGATGTCATTTATGCTACGTTCTCTCCTGAAGAGCTCGACTTCTACAAGCAATTGGAAAAGAACGCCCAAGTGTTGGTAAACAAGTATATTCGCGAGAAGTCCGTCAGCAAGAACTACTCCAGCATTCTTGTCCTCTTGCTCCGTCTTCGCCAAGCTTGTTGCCATCCACATCTAAACCTCGATGTAGATGATGCACCATCTACAGACTCTGACGAGAAGAGAAAGACTGTCGAAGATCTCAATGAGGCCATCGTCGAAAGGATCAAGGGTATTGAATCTTTCGAGTGCCCTATCTGCTACGATGCCGTTCAATGTCCCAGCTTCTTTGTTCCTTGTGGGCATGATAGCTGCGGAGAGTGTCTTGTCCGCATTGTTGACGGTGCTACTGCAAACAACTTACAGGAAGGGTCCGAAAGCAGCCGGGCTAGGTGCCCTGTCTGTCGTGGCCACTTTGATCCTACTAAATGCTTTTCATACGATATCTTCAGGCAGGTCCATATGCCTGAAACCATCGAGCAAGGATCCGTCAAAGACGAAGACGTTTGTGAAACTGATACGAGTGAAGACTCGGAGAGTGACTCAGACTACGAATCTGACGATGAGATTGACAAGAAAGGCAATCTCAAGGATTTTATCGTTAACGACGATCTTTCTGACGACGAAGCATCAACCGGAAAGAAGCGCAAAGCAAAGGCGAAAGGGAAGGGCAAAGAGAAAGCACTGGACGTGAAACCCTCAATGCTTAAGACTCTGCGCAAAGAGGCTTCTAGGAACCGCGACGCGTATAAGAAGTACACGAGGTACTTGCGTAAGACCTGGGAGCCTTCTTCTAAAGTGACGGAATGCCTGAACCTCGTCAAGGAAATCGAGGGAACCGGAGAGAAGACAATCATATTCTCCCAATGGACTCTGTTACTCGATCTTTTGCAGGTAGCCATGAAGCGCGAGAACATGGCCAAACCCGAACGTTACGACGGGTCCATGTCGGCAACCCAACGCAACATTGCGGCTCACAATTTCCGTGACGGTAAAGATGTCCGAGTTATGTTGGTATCTCTCAAGGCTGGCAACGCAGGCCTCAACCTTACTGCTGCTTCTCGGGTCATCATTATGGACCCTTTTTGGAACCCTTACATCGAGATGCAAGCAGTCGATCGCGCATATCGTATCGGTCAGCAGAAGCCAGTCAAGGTGTACCGCATATTGACAAATGAGACGGTCGAAGATCGCATTGTCGATCTGCAGAACAAGAAGAAGGAAATGGTCGAAGCGGCCCTCGACGAGAAACAAGGTGCCTCTATTGGACGGCTGAGTGAAAACGACATCAAGAATCTTTTCGGCATTCCCACTTAGACAATGCATCGTCATCAATGGAATGTCGCCGGCACGATGTCGACGGCTTACTGCATGTTATGAAAGGAGTCACTATTTTTCTCTAAAGCTGTTTAGAATCAAGGAGGGAGAAAACACTACTGTCTCTGTCCAACTTTCATCCCTCTTAGAGATGTGGGAAGGCAAGAGACTGATAGCAGTTCGAGGAGCTAATATGTCGAGACCTCTGGTGATTTTGGAAGGAAATGACATCTGAGCAATAATGTCCACATGCGATGCTTTCAGGTGGTAGGGGTGCAACCCGGATAATGATTGGCGGAGGGACCTGGCATTGATTCTGTCCTGTAGGAACTGGCTAACGAATCTAATATCTTATGTGTGTCATTTTGCATGCGATGTGTTGGCATGTGTGTATGCATTAAAAAAAAGTCATCCAGAGGTCTATCCAGCCTTTGCCACACACGGCTGGCGTTTCAAAGGCCATCGTCTAGTTCTACTCGAGGGTTCACATGTTTCTTTATTTATGTTCACCAAAAGCTTCTTAGGCTTCATAGGCAATGTCTTGCATCTAGTAAAAATGCAAACCACAGTCCCTTCTGCCTTACCCCAGTCACTCAGAGTTTCAACTCCATCTCAAGATGTAATCCTTCGGATCTCTTGGTCGACTATAGCCTGCACATTATCCTTTTCGCCATCGTCCGACCACGTCCATTCCTGGCGTATCAGCTTACCGTCGACCATAGATGTGCTTCTCACACGCAAGTCCGACGCGTCTGTAACAGCGAACGACAACTCAAACTCCTCATTGCTTTGGTTACGGATAGCATTGCCCTGGATACTCCGTGTCCATGGAGACGAAAGGTTGGAAAGGTAGTGCTCCACGAGCAGGCGCGTGGTGGCGGTACCGAGATAATCGGCCAAAGCGTTAGGGTCCGGGTAACCTTCTTTGTAGGGGGCGCAAACGGATGATAGAGGCGAGTTAGGTGACAAAAGCACAGTGTAATGGGTCGCTGTGACAGGAACTTGGAATGTGCGGCCACGAACGGTGCATGTGATGTTGGGGAGAATGGTAAGCTTTATGTTGAACTCGATATGGTTCAGCATATTCTTAATCATGGCCTGCGAAGACGCGAGCTGATTCGGTCCTTGATTTGAAGGGTCCGAATCCGACGGTGACATCTTGGGAGTGCTAAGGACGAAACTAGAGGAAATACCAGCTCGCTGTAGCGACTTGACAAGGTCGCCAACATGCTGGGTGACAATCTTGACGTTTTTAGAATGCATGAGGCGGGCGATGATAGGGCGAAGAAGGGCGTGTATCTGCTGGCCTCGCGAGCGTGGGATATGGGGAGGCATAGGGCGTGTCCTCAACAGTTCGTTCTGTCTGTGAGCATAGCCGAGGAGAATATGTAAAGATAGCGATATCGCCTCAGCGATGTTATTGTCTGGAAGGCTATCGTTTGACGAAGCATAAGTGCCAAGTGGCACCAACTCCAGTATGATTCTTGACTTGGCCTCTGGATCAATGTCGCAGGTAAGCCGGGAGCCATCTGGCTTGACGTCGTAGGCTGCTAGGGTACGGGCTTCTCGTGTAAGCTCATGCCAAAGCTCTTGTGAGAAGATGGTGTTTCGGGCCTCAAGTACGTGCTCTTCAAGAGGGGCATCAACAGCTGTCTCGGCTGGCAGAGCAGAGCGGCCAGTCATTTGGCCGTCCCTCTCGTACGTCACCACGACTCTCTCCGAAACGCCTCCCAGTTTACCACAGTCAAGCTGGACTGTTCCATCAACGCCTCTTCTCATCGGTGCAAGGCTATTCCTGTACTCGGGTGCGGCTATCGAGCGTGTTAGTAAAGCCCTGGCTTGTATTTATGGTGAAGGTCAACATACCTTCTGAAAAGCCAAACCGAACACCCAGTGTATGCCTTTCCAAAGGAACTCTAGTTATGGACCAACCCGACTTCTGCACAGCGATGATATCCTCCCAATACTTTCCCTCGGCTGTGACTTGTTTTTGTAGGACTGAGCTCGCAGCTTCAGCGGCGTCGCGTACCTTGTTGGTTTGCATCAGGGTGAAGCCTAGTGCTATATTCTCCTGCTCCTGTGCCTTGGCTGAAGTAATAGGCGAGTTGTCTAGTTTATCAGCGCCTATCGTACCGATTCCCACCATTTCGCGTAGGCCTTGGGAGAGGGTGACGCCGGCCTGTGTAGGGTTCTGCTTCGAAATGAGGAGGGAGAGGAAGTCGAGGGTAAGAAGGGCCGTATTTCCTGCGATGCTGAGAGAAGAGGTTAGTCTCAGCAGCGACTCGAAATCAAGATTCCAATCCTCTTGGACAGCAAGGGCTTCCCATACTCAAGATTCTTAAACATCTCCAGGCGCACTTCTTGGGGGTCTCTCGTCGCATCCTGGTCCTCTTCGTCGTCCTCTTCATCGGCTTCGTCCATATCTACGTCTTTCTGTTGGGAGTCTTCGTTTGTCGCATTTTCCTGGGCAATCTCCTCCCTGAGCTTGGCTTCTGACAGAGCTCTAAAACCGCCCGGTTGCGCGTTGACACGAGTAATGAATTCGGCAATGCTTTGAGGTTTGCGATCGGCGACTGGAGGCGGTCGCAGGGACAGCGGTTGGCTCTCGCCGCCCAAGGTCATGATGGCTCGATATGTGGGGATTCGCTGGAGTGTTTCGTTTTCGAGCGGTCTATGTACTTTTCGGTTGTATCGCGATTCGGGCAATTGACTTTTGTGTCCTTACTGTTCTTCCTTTGTTGGATTCTGCAAGTTTTAGTGATGTTGTTGCTCTAAAGTTTGGGTCATACATTAGCTCCCGTCAAAGCCCATGACCGCGGGGCCATCCATCAACTTGGAGCCTTGGACCCACCCAAGGTCTTTATACCTTAAACCCTTCATTACATTTTGACGACGTTCAGTTTCAACGTCGCTCACGAGGAATACAAATATTGAACAAATGAATACTTGGCTTTCGTCTCATTCTATTCATGTAAAACTTCTACTCTTTTCAAAATAAACCGCCAACGCATAAAATATGCCATAACTCAAAACCACTAAATCCATTTCGCCGTTACAATGCTTCGTAGTTCTAATTGTCAATATCAAATTACTCCTCCTTAACGCTACTTGCACTACTCCATGTTTCGTTGCCGCCCGTTCGTCGGTGCCCCTCTCGTTGCAACATCCTAACTCGTCTCAACTTGGACTGCGGGTTGTCGACCGTCATTGATGGCATCAGATCATCCTCGAGAATAGGAACTTCTCCCAAGGGGTCGAGTTGATCGATGATGTCGGATATCTCAGTTGGCGGAATAGACTTGAAGACAGCCTGGACATCGTTGTGGGGTGACAAGGAAGTGAATTGCCACTTGGATCGCTTGCCAGAAGCACGTCTGGACTGCATCCAAAGACGACGTCGCTCCACGAAACTGATGAGGAGAAGAGTAGGCATGTTGAGGGTTCTTATCAGAGCCACATTAACAATATGGAAGATCCGGGCCGAGGTGACAAGCTTCAGGGGAAGCAGCGTCATGAGAGCCAGGATGTTGAAAGGGGGAGGGTAAGCAAAGATCGAGTCACTCTTGACACCTTCGAATGTCAAGACAGCGCGTCGGAACTGAATCTCAGCGGTTTCGTCGGCCACAATCTTGGAGAAAGTGTTTGTAAGCATGGCAATAAGGATGGTCAAGAAGAGTGTATTGCCGAGGAAAGCAAAGGCAATCATGAGCGCAGGACCGATGATGATATGGAACCGCACTGACTCCTCGATTCCTTCGCCGTCGAGACCGAACCAAATCCAAAGCATCCACTTGCCCACGACATACCAACTGAACTCCTCATCACCATCATTGCTAGCACTAACGAGCCACTGCAGAGCGAGCAAAAATCCAGTGAAACACCAAGTCGCGAGGAACGTCAGCATGGTAAAGTCCTTCATCATGGCGTGGACCGAGATGAAGACCAGGTTGTTGGGTAGCAGATTGAAAGCAACTCGAGTCAACATGACAGGCGCCGCAATACACAGGATTGGTAGTCCATAGCCGGAGTGGAGCTGATCGAGCAGAAAATCGTAGATGCGAAGAATAAAGTAGGCACCAAAGATGGAACCGAACGTAATATCCAAAAAGGCCCATAGGTTTTGGGCGTGGACTGCCCAACCGTGCTCGATAATGGCGGCCATCTTCTCAAGGAGCCAGCCAAATGTGTAGATGCAAAAGGCAAACTCCCACATATTGACTTCAGAGTGACGAGAGATCATTGTCATGACATACAAGCCCAGGAGAATAACAAAGTGAACAAGTTCGATCAGATTTCGGTTTCGGGGGACGATAAGACGGTGGTGATTAAGTAGTGGTGCCGTTCGAGGATCGTAGAGGGAGATGGGTCGTCGTTTGTAGTAATCTGGAAGGAAATCCATAAATGACAGTGGCGTATAGATAATCTGACCATTATGGACAGCATCGACAGCTCGTTGACAAGCCGCAGAGCTGATGAAAAATTTGCTTTCAGAGACGATTGCTAACTCCAGCGCTGTAAGTTTTCTCTCAGATCCAGGGCTATCTTGAGAAGTTCCGGGCCACTGAGGGCGGTTAGCTGGCCGCTCCATATGACTAGGGGCCCCTTGGAATGGATCGAACCCCTCGACGAGAATATGGGATAGCAGCAAAAGACCTTGAGGTCCTGGGTTATCCTCATGGAAACGGCGGAGGACTCGGCTAGCGAGTAGCTCACACAAGATCGCGCGAGCTTGGTTAACACTCTGATGAACTTCAGCTGATTGATCTCTTAGAAAAGAGACACGGTTTGCCAATAGACAGTAGACTAAAGAGCGGTAAGTCCGGGAAAGTTGGAGGCGAGATTGTGTCTGGTAAACTCACCAACCGAGATGTCGTCTGGGTTGTAAAGTCTTTCAACTAATGGTCTTACAACAAGAGCATTCATCTTTGGATCTCTAAAGTGTTCCATAGTGTAAGGGTCATCTTGGTGCCTTGTTAGCTACGGTCGTCATGATTGTCTGGGGAATAAGACTTACCGATACTCGCAAGGACTAGGCGCCGGACTCTACACTCAAGAAGAGTCAGCATACCGATATCTCATACCAGAGAGGACAGCTTCCGTGGTGAGCTTATACAATGGCTCACCATGGAGACTGAACAGGCTCTTGTGGTTTCGCAGGGGTCGGGGCAAGGTTACCGGTGAATTGTCATATACACGGGAAGCTCAGCAGTCGGCAAGTTAAGAGTCGACCTGTTTCCCTCATCGAGAATGCCTTTTGATTCAGCGTCCCCATCTTCCGCCAATGCGAGGAAGCCCTCATCTTCATCATCGTCGACGGGCTTGAGCCAGTCGTTGGAGCGCTCGGTACTTCTGCGGACCACCATGATGAGATGGATGAGCTGTGCGGCAAGTAGTATTTCAGGTTTAAATATCAAATATTAGATGTTGAGGAAGGAATTGGATTCCAGATTCTAAGTCTCCAGCAAAACACACAAGAAACAGAAACACGAGGCGAGACGCTTGAGTTTTAGCTTTTGGTTCTTCGTCAAGTCAAGCGGAAGCCCCATTTCCGATGTAATTTTGGGTCATTCTGCCCCTGAGAGCTCCCATTCCAATATGCCGGCGACCAATGAGCAGCCTCAATGGTTCAATTGACCCGCCTCTAGGTACGCGTGTCTTTTGTAGGCGAAATACTGAGTACCTGCTAAAATATTGTTAAAGAGTAGGCGAGTGGCTTTTTTTACAACATTCTTTAATTAGTGCCTTTTTGCTGCGTTGAAATTAAATACATATACAGTCAATGCCACCCTGCGATACTTGCTTTGCAGTGACAATGCAATTGATATTGATGCAATATAAGTTGCCCTGCGATAAACGGGCTCAATTGCATGAGACAAGCCCGTTCTTATTGGAAGTTTGTGGCGGCAGTAGTTACAACCTTAGGTAGTATACCCCTGAATCTTTACATAAATTTGGTGACAGATCTGCAAAGACGCTAAAAACAGGGTCCAGGAAACAAGAAGCAATGAGTAACACATGCAATATTTCCAAAAACTACCATCTATCGCATACCTTGACAGATCACATATCAAAGGGCAAGCTTGGCAGATCGAATTAACCAAGTACCATCTTGATCGAAACATGTCTCATCAGCGGACAGTCTCGCCCTCAAGTTACATCTACGTACCCTTAGCTTAAAGTGGCTTACCATTATTGAAACGAAGCTCACCATAACAAAATTACATCATGAAGGAATCAAGATTAAGAAGGACAAAGCCTTATGGTCAGACTCTCCGTCTTGTATTAACTCTCGCCGTATGGCGTTTGTTTGCTATGACATTTCCAAGGAAGGACCATGTATTGCTTCAGGTGATCAGTACTCCGTCTTGGCTCCATCACGAGGTCTTTCGGTTCATGGCTTAGCTTTATTTCTACTTTATTTCGCAACTTTGGAGATATTTTGGCATCACCAATCAGTAGAAGTAGTCGTATAATTATGTTAGTCAGCGGGACTTGTGTCACTCAACCATCCCGACTAGCCTCGTGAAGTTGCAGTCAAGAGTTGCCATAGACGCTTGTTGACTCAAACCAGATAGCTAGTTGCTTTCAAAATACAGGGGTTTCAAGCATGATAGACTATTCGGCAACTCTCTTCTCATAAAACAGGTCGTCTGGCCTGCCCCTCTTCACCAGCAACAACACCTGACCAGCGCCCAGTCTTGGCTGTGAGCAAGCTTAAATATGGGGTAACCTAGTGAATGCTTGGCTTTTCTGATGGTGGCGTCCATATGCACGCAAAATTACACGCCAAGAGAGACCAGAATGGCTATGTCTGAATAAAGTCAAGAAGTGAGGGAGATTGACCAACAAGATTGGGTTATTAGATGGTGTTGAACGGAGTAGGACAAGGGCATGTGGGCATCCATCCTGCCATTAACACATGCCACATAGAAGTCTTACTATAACCTGCATCACCTCGGCTGGTCAGGTCAAGGCAATGCAACGCAACGCAGCTGATTGACTGGCTTCAGATCCAATCTGACAAGCACCCACCCACAACCTTCCTTGAAGAGTCTGGGGGAGCCATGTCGGGGGATGGCATCCGGAGGTTTTGGTGGTGGATCCAATGATATGCATCTTGATGAATCTGGTTCGATTAAAATTTGGTCGAAGTTGTCTACAATCAAGTCCAAGTGAGGTGGCTGATAGCAAGGAGCTCAGAATTAGAGTTTTGGAGTTGGAGTTGGAGATATGCTAATAATGGCGACAGGTAATAGGGGCCTGGTATCTGGTGTGTTTGGGAAAACACATTGCAGAATGTCACTTTCACTGTTGACTTTTAAGGCTACGGATACAATTATGATGTACAGCTGGATATCCATGTTGTGATGGACCCTGGACTAAAAGTTTCCGTATCGGTTAGGAGCTGCTTGTTTCCTAACTAGAGCTCATCCTAGCTACCCAGGCTGCTAGGCCCAGGTAGGCGTCAATTGCTCGGCACGCTCAATAACTTTGGAGTCTAGAGTAATTAAGTGTGGCGTTTAAAAGTCAAGACACGATAGGGTAACCTCAAATGATCAGGCACGGGCTAGATGGACCCCGGCAGGAAAAAAGATGCACGGTGTCTTTTGAGGTAAAGAGATGTATTGCCAAGATACTCTGCAGTATCAGACCTTGATAGTTTTGTCCTGTAGTCTTCATCAACAAATTTAGATATCACAACGCAGCTGCACGTTGGTATCTAACAAGGTGCTGACAACTGCTGACTTGCATCAAGCTGATACATATTTGGTAGCTGTACCTAGACTTACAGAGACAGCCAGTGGAAAGAAGATCCGAATAGGTACAGACTGTGTCCCTTTTTGAGGAATGAAGATGAGGAGCTCGAGGGCACACACCAATCAATCAGCCTTAACACAACGGCCAAGCCTCAGCGAGGGTTTTGGGATCCGGTGATACAACAACCTAAGACCGAGCAGACCCTCCTGGGATACCCTAACCCAGTCGTTCGCTTATATGGTTACAATGCCTGGTAGGTAGGTAGATCTGGCTTTCTGCCAGTGACGTTGGGCAACCAATGCACCAGCCGAACTTACCGAAGACTGCCTGCTCATGATGACGACCATATGTTGCCTTATTGAAAGTCCTGTATTGCCGTGTCTCGCCTTGGTTAAATGTACGTGGTAGGTAAGCAAATTTGGAGGCTCCATTCGTGACGCAATGAGCAACCGACTCGCTGCTTTCCCCAGCAGGCTTGGCGCCTGAGCGCTTCCTTGGAGCTACCTCTAGAGACATGCCGAGCTAATCTTAAAAAGGTATGGGCCGCTTTCTAATCCTCGGTCGTACCTGGGGCGTACTCTGTACCTTTTTTTTCGTACCGCAAGGGAAATTGCCATGAAACTCTCCTAGCAAAACGATAAGCACGAAGCTTGAACCCCATTTTCACATGAATTGCAATTGACTAAGAGATTTTCTCAAGGATTATACGCTATCCCTGAGTGTATGTACTGAGGCCAAACCAGGACCGTCGCTATACGGATAGACGACTGAATTATGTTCATGTGGAGCTTGTGGCTGGTCCAATTATGTTGCATCATTGCAACTTCTTATCTGAACATGGGAAATAAGAGCGTCTTTATTCGTTCTATTTGTCTGCCGAGGGGACTTTGGCTCTGGTGATGGTATATGGATGGATGTGTGGATGTGTGTGTACATATTCTAAACAACTTTATTATGCCTCAGCGTTTCCTCACTGTTACATCGAACGGAAAACAGGAAGCTTAATCATCGTGTGGATAGACTGGCAGTTATCCAAGGTCAATCCAAACGAACTCGGAATGTGTGCTGGGCATATATATGGATAGACTGTAGTCCGTAGGGACAGGGACTATAGTAAGGTAGCTACTACATATCTATCAGGAAATATTGCAACTCTTTAGCAACTACCTATCCGTATTGATCTACTAAACCAACCTAAGCATCAGTACGTCGACGCATATTATACTCGTTGCCAACGTAAATTCGGAGACGATACGATCCCCAACCCCTGTAGTCGGCAGGTACCTCGGGATACTTTACACAACATGCTGGCGTTCTAACCTTCTCCACCTTCCAGTTGGTCCGGGCTTTTGCGGTACTGCTTTTGTGGTGCCGTGCCGTGCCTTTCCTGCGGGCAGTGGGCAGTAGCTCCAACCTAGCTCAGGTTTGGTTGAGGTCTCTCGTAGTTGCTTCTATGCCAGTTGACATTCTCCACGCCCACGCCTGCGCCGCGCTTTCTCTGTCTCCTACGTCGTGTCCGTGGCTTTACTTCCCATCCCTTCCTCGCATTAATTGCACCGGCCTCCCCCTTCATCCTTCTTCCCTTTTTCTCCTTTCACTTCGCGATAACCTCGTCCCCCACTGTCGTCATCGCAGACCATTCTGTGAAGTTCTTTTGCTTCACCCTCACCTACATCCTCATCTTCACTTCCATCTGCACGGTGCTCATCACCAGCTTCCTCCCACACATACACATACACATACTCGCACACCCTCCCACGTGAACTCCCGCGCAATCAACATGTCGGACTGGACGTCGGGCATCATGCCACTGCACCAGGTGCACAAGGCTCCCTTCACCGTCGAGGCTCCTGGCTACGAGAAGATTCCTGGCGAAACCATTCCTCGACGTCATCCCAAGGCCAAGGACGGTCTCATCAACTATCCTGCTCCCGATGCCAGGACTGTCTTCCAGATCGCCGAGCGTAGTGCTCGACTCTACCCAAACCATCATGCTGTTGGTGCTCGCAAGTTGATCAAGATGCACAATGAGAAGAAGAAGATCAAGAAGAATGTTGATGGCGAGGTTCAGGAAGTCGAGAAGGAGTGGTCATACTTCGAGTTGACTGGCTTTGAATACCTTACTTACAAGCAGTATCTCGAGCGCGTTCTACAGATTGGTTCCGGTCTAAGGAAAGTCGGATTGACCAGCGAGGACAAGCTTCACGTTTTCGGCACTACCAGGTATGTTCAATCCCGATTGCCTCCTGTGATTATCTCTAAGTTTGGCCTGTAGCATTGGCTGGATCTCCACCTCCCACGCTGCTGCCTCTCAATCCATCTCGATCGTCACAGCATACGATACGCTCGGTCCCAGTGGCGTTGAACACTCTCTTGTGGAAACCAACTGCGCTGCCATGTATGTCGATTCGCAGCTTCTCAAGACTGCTTCAGAACCCATCAAGAAGTCTTCAGTCAAGGTCGTCATCGTCAACGACAGAACCATCTTTTCCAAGGGAGGCGAGCTCGAGAAGTTCAAGGCAGACCACCCTGACCTGAAAGTCATCACCCTCGAGGAGCTCCGCAAGCTCGGCGAAGAGAACCCTGTCGAGCCCAACCCGGCCAAGCCAGAAGACCTTTACTGCATCATGTACACTTCTGGTTCAACGGGTCTACCCAAGGGCGCTTGCATTACTCACGAAGCTCTCGTTGCTGGCAGTATGTAAACTTCCTACTTCGGTGCACTCACTTGACTAATCCACCCCACTTCAGTTACCAGCTTGTATACCTGTGTCGAAGAATGTGTAAGCGACAAGGAGTGCATTCTTGCCTACCTCCCCCTGGCCCATATCTTCGAAATGGCCCTCGAAAACCTGGTCATGTACATCGGTGGTACGCTCGGATACGGCAACCCTCGAACACTGTCGGATGCGTCGATGAAGAACTGTGCTGGTGATATGCGCGAGTTCAAGCCCACCGTCATGGTCGGTGTTCCTCAGATCTGGGAAACCGTCAGGAAGGGTATCACCGCCAAGTTGGAGGCTGCTAGCCCTCTTCTCAAGAACTTGTTCTGGGGTGCCTACAATTGGAAGGCATTTGCTTCCAAGAACAAGCTGCCATTCGCTGGGTTGTTCGACAGCCTCGTATTTGGCAAGGTCCGTGAATTGACAGGTGGTCGTATGCGCTTCACTATGAATGGCGCCAGTGGTATTTCTGACGGCACAAAGAATTTCATTTCGCTGGTCGTTGCTCCCATGTTGGCCGGTTATGGTCTCACTGAGACATGCGCCAATGGCTCGCTGGGCTGCCCGCTTGAGTTCTCTCCTGACGCCATTGGCCCTACTCCTTGTGCTTGCGACGTCAAGCTCGTTGCGCTCCCTGACTTGGGCTACTCCACCGAGGCCAAGGTTCCCCAGGGTGAGATCTGGATCAGGGGTCTGCCCGTTATGACCAAGTACTGGAACAACCCTGAGGAGACCGAGAAGGCTCTCACCCCTGATGGTTGGTTCAAGACCGGTGATATCGGAGAGTTCAATGAGCAAGGTCACCTCCGGGTTTTTGATCGTGTGAAGAACCTTGTCAAGATGCAAGGTGGCGAGTACATCGCTCTTGAGAAACTCGAGTCCGTGTACCGTGGCGTGCAGTCAGTAGGCAACGTCATGGTTCACGCTGACCCTGAGCACTCACGACCTATCGCTGTTATCATGCCGAATGAGAAGGTTATGCAAGATAAGGCCAAGGAGCTGGGCATTGATGAGCACAACCTCCATACCCTCCACACTAACCCCAAGATGGTGAGCTTTGTTCTCAAGGATCTTCAGACTGCTGCAAAGCGTGCTGGTTTGAGCGGTATGGAGACTGTCACTGGTGTATTGATCACAGACGAGGAATGGACCTCTGACAACGTAAGAACGCCCCTCTGCTTTCGTGCCGCCCATAAAATATGTTACTAACGCGTTTCAGGGACTTCTCACTGCTACTCAGAAGCTTAACCGACGAAAGATCACCGAGCACTTCAAGAAGGACATTGCTGCCACGCTCGAACGCTCGTAAATAACGATAGAATCGGATATGCAACGAAATTGCGGAACATCATGTTTTGAAGTTGAAACGATGGATACCAAGAGCGAACGAGGAACGAGAGAGTGTATCGACTTTTAGCTCGGTTTTGTTTTTAGTGTCTAATGTATTGTCGTGGCGTTGGCTCCAAGATATCTCGAAGGGAAATTTTGTAACGACACTGGAAGCTCCAGGTCATATTGTGCTTATTTCCAATACCCTGCTCTAATGCTACTACGTATCTCAAATCTGGTTTTGACGTGAGCCGATATTACTTCAATGCCCATCTGAGATTGACTGGTTAAAGGAAAACGACCGCGGCGACTGCAATGCCGAAACGGCACTGCCTAATTGACTTGCTGCTGCCTGGATGCCGTATCACAAGTACTTTACGTCCGCAGGGAACCTGAGTTGAATGTATAACCATAACAGCTAGTTGAAGCAAATCAAGTGTCGTTGGTATATAGATGAACATATAAAGGCTGCCTCCAACAAAGAGATTTCCCGTGCACCGAGCCATGAGTTGTAATTTATGAAGCCCCAAGCAGATATACTCAAAGATTCAGGCCACCCACTCCGTGCAATGCCTCGCGATACCAGCTTGCTAGATACAATACACGTGTGCTGAAAGGCGACCGAGAACATCTTTCAACATAACCTAGCAAAGCGTTATGGCCAAAAAAATAAGCAAACAAACATTTGCGCTAGAAAGCAAAGGACGATCGTTAAAAGGTTGGGCTTGGATGGGTAGTTGAGAGCTCCCAAGATTGGAGAGCTTGGAAGGCACAAGCAACACTTTGCCTGCATAACGTGGAAGAAGCATACGACGAAACCATGGTTGAATCTGTCATGGATCTTTTGAGCGTTTCGAGAACACGCCGTTGTTGTGGAAATAGACGAAGAAGCAGGGCATTCAACGGAATACCTAGATAGGAAAGACGGGCATTGTTAGTAGCCACACATAGAAATGTGGCAAGCTCAACGCATGCCCTTGCGGCGGAAGAAGACTAAGTACGGGACTTTATCTCGACCCGACTTGAAAACCTCTTCCTGAACATCATCGCGATCTCCACTCCCAATGCGAACCTTTGTCACACGGGTATCGTTACAGCAGTACCAAGCATAGGGGTCGTGAGACGTATAGTCGCGCACATACGCCAGGTAATGCCCGTTATTAATTTGACTGCCGGTGTGAATAATGACTGCGTAAGCCTCGTAGCGGAAGGGCCCTGTAAAGGAAGGGTCCATGGGATCGGTACCGGACGAAGACTCGCGAGCACCTCGAGGGAGGAAGTAGCGAGTGAAGTCGGTGTCGTTGAAGTCCCATGTGATAGGCGCAGTAGACTTGCGGGTGTCTCTTGTAGCCGGTTGGTAGTTGAAGCGGCGAAACGCGACGCAGAGTAGGGTGGGAAAGCGAGCAAATGAGAGACTCTGTTGAGCGTGAGTTGGGCGGCAGCAACGGGCGCAAGCAAAATCTTCAATAGGGCTGCTCGAGGCGTACTCGTCAAAAGCCTGCTCAAGAGTCATACCACGGCCCATGCCCACCGTAACGGTGATAAGATCGAAGGTGGTATACATGTAGGTACGTGTGCTACATTCGAGGCACTCGACAGTTGATAATTCAAGACCACGCCAGAAGCGGTCAACGATAGATTGGTTATATTCGAGGTGGTTGTTCCAGAACTGTATAGCGGCTTTTAACAGTGTTTGACGAGAAGTGTCCGGTTGTGGGATGTTGCCCTGTCGGTCTCGCCGTGTGTTGGTCTCGTCGTGGAGGTGTGTCAGAATGAAACTCATAAACTCCTGAGCGTCTTGTTGCTGAGATCCGCCGAACTGCTCAATACTCCGACTCTGTTCGCAAAGATGCCGCGAGTAGTCCTGTGGTCGAGTCAGCTTTATACTTATTTCTTGTCATTCCTTATCTTACCATGAGTGTTTGAGCCTTCATAATTTGAAACTTGCCCGAGTTCATCCAGTGGAACAGGTTCGAGATGATACGAATCATGAGTTGGGGATGGTCGATCTTTTCATCTTGTTTCCTCGGAGCCTTGTATTTGGTGACCCATTCCGAATTCGCCAGCATCTTACCGAAATCGGGCGAAGCAAGAAGGCTCTGAAGTGTGCTGTTTGCGTAGCACCAGTTATGAGGGTTGTTAAGCCCAGTGTAGAATTTGTTTGAATCACCCGTCAACTGGTGCTCCAAGGATTTCATGGTCGGCACTCTTGATGGTCGTGCGGGTACAACCGTGTTGTTGTTTCCGTAAAGCTCATTTTCATCACGCCCCTCAGTGAGGCCACTGTAGCTACGGCGTGGAAGAGCAGGCGCTGGTCTTGTGGGCGGCGAGGGCAAGTCTGTATATAGATCTACCTTGTGAGATAAGCCGTAGACTGCTCGGTTTTGCGGCTTTTCCTCTGGAGAAACCATCGACTCTTGTTCCAGGGACACTGGTGGGAATCTTCTCAGAAAGTCTTCTGTAGTACGTGTAAAATTCGGCGACGATGCTGTTTGCATATCATCATCATGCTTGAGTGTTTCTTGCCAGACTTTGACTTCGTCTGGTTTGAGAGGCTTGACGATATACTTGGACCTCACCCGCTCGATGCCTGATTGTCGGTTTCGGTTTCGGTCCAGTTGCCCTGATCTGCTCACGGCTGAAGTGGTCGATCCTAGTGACGCCTGTCCCATTAGGTCAATCCATGCATCTAGACCTCCTTCAAGCATCTTTGGCGTGTTCTTGAGTTCTTTCATATAGTTGAAATGAACTAGGGCGTGGTGGAGAGAGATGATTGCCATATCATCCTGATTTCGTGGTTGTCGAGGAAAATCTTTAGAGTCTTGATCATAGAAAACTACTAGATCGTAAAGATTACGCTGCTCAAAAAGAGACTGCTCCTGGTTGGGTGACAAGATCAAGCTTTCGGAAATATCGTCTGCGGAGGGGTTGTCTCTGAGCAAAATGCTAGGCTCAATGCATATTGTTGACGACGACAAGATATGTCCATCGTTGAAATCATCACGCATTCGAATATCTATTACCAGAATTCTGCCTTTGGCTTTCATGGCCTGGTACAACTCTTCAGGGGAAATGGTATGTCCATCAGGAATCTTGATGGGGCTGGTAAGATTACTCGGAGGGGCGGGAGGGATAGAGTTGTTGGAATAGCTTTGCGTTGGGGCGAAATAGTCAGGCTGCGACTGCGATGAGGCGTTAGGTGTCCCAGGGCCCGAAGCTGTCGAGGCTGTACGATACAAGCTGCGTGGTGTACTTGAGGGCGGCCTTGTTACTTCTCCTGAAATGCTACCACGGGCAGGACTGTAGATTGCATCGGGCATTTTGGGTAGAGTTGGCACACTTGTGTCAATGCCAACCTTCGGTGGTCGAGGAGGAGGCATCTCTCGAGGACCCATTGGTTTTGGAAGTGGTATGTGGTGTGTCTTGATACGAGGATCTTGCCCGGGCGATGCTTGCGGGCCTCTTAGGTTGGCGAATCTGGCAGCAAGATCTTGATTTACTGGCCTGGTTTCCTTTTGAACCCCCGTTCTAATAGCGTTCCCATGCAGAGACTGAGGTTTTGGTTGAATCATCGGCTTTGATCGAGCAGGAGAACCGTTAGTGACAGCCCCGTTAAAGCGAGGTTTTGACGGCGACATGGTTCCATCCGCTGTCAACCCTGACGGAGTTTGGGGCCGACTCCCCCCCTGCGATAAGTTCGACCGGACTATCCGTGGCTGTACGCCTGATCGTTTATTGTCTGCGATGATGTCTTGCTTGACTTTAGCATATATGGGATCCTGGTCGCTAATCTTGTTAAGCAGGTTCATATGAGCCCGTCTGAAATCCGCATGGTTGGCTTTGAGATCATGATAGTCGGGGTGTTTGGTGAGAATTTGAATTGCGATGATGGAGGCTCGTATGTATTCCTTCAGAGCAATGGCTGGTCTGCGAAAGTCTCGAGACATCTCGGCTTGTCGTAAGGCCGTTTCGGCCGTTTCGAGAAGCTTCCGGGCCGACATATTAGGGTCGAGGTCTTGAGGAGGAGCAATAACATCGTCTATATGTGGAAGTGAAGCCTTCGAGGGAGAGTCACCCCCTCGATGGCTAGTCGGTATTGAGCCATGATTGAATGCGCCTGGACTGCCCAAGGAGTGCGATCCTGCTGTAGCCACGCTGCTTGCCCGTGAATGGCCTAGAGAAGCCATGATGGCTTACTCTGCCGGAGCGAATTATACTATAAGGACGGTCGAAGGGTTCGGGTTCGTAAACTGGATGTAGGCTCAGCGTCAAATCGTGGAAAAGAGGTTCGAGGTTGTGGTTGCAAGGTATATCTCGACAGGGACGCAACCTTGGAGTGGCGGAGTATTAAGTCTTGACGTCTTGGCCTAGATTAGAAGGCGTGAACGTGCAGCATAACTCAAAAAGCGATTACTAAAAGAAACGCGACAAAGACACAGTCCTTCAGGAGACATCACCGAGGTGGTGGAGGAGGGATATTCTAATCGCCTCGGGACAAAGAAGTTGGTATAAAGGAGCCTCCTATGGTTGAGTTGAGTGTCCGGATGCCATGAGGTGAGGTGTCGGCACCTGTCTGTGGGGGAGGGTACCAATGAAGTCAGGGTCGACAGGTACCTGATAGGGAGCTGGACCCACCGCTACGACAAAGTATTGGTTGCTTATGTCTTTTTAGTACCCCTCATGGAGGTCTTTGTTCGCCCAGCGCATGAGCCACCTCGCTCGACTGTACTAAACCTATCTCCTCGGCGCCTACCTAGGTAGGTAGTTACGCCACATAAGAACCCTCTAGCTTCGTCATTCTCTCAAGAGACCAACAGCTTAGTGTGACCGCGCCCCTGCCCGCGCTGACGACAGGCCCTACGAGTATCGGTCTTCAGTGGGGTCCAGGCTTCCTCGAACTGGACTGCTGTGGAATCAATGATCGCTCTCGTCCAATCCGCGCCAGTTGAGCTAACTTTATGAGGGACCATTCTACGTAAGACCAAATAGCACCTGAACAGAGGCTGGGGTTCGTGATAGCCTGAACCAAGCTAGATGCTGAACCTCCATCAGTCATCAACAACCTCATCGTATCGTATCGCATCGCATCGCATAGCAGCCGCTCCGTCCTCACTTCCCGACAGTTTATATCGCCAAATCGAGAACCCGACCGCTCCAGTACTGGTTGACGTTTCCTCAGCGTACATCTCTCTTATTGATTGTTGGTGCCGAATTCAAGATGATGAGTTGGTGGTCGTCGTCCGCCAATACAGCGCTGGACGAGCAGATCGAGAAGGCCACGAGCAGCAGCCTGTACGTTATTGCCAGTTTACATCGCGATATCATCCGCTAACATGGTGTTCCAGTGAGGATATTGCTCTTAACCTCGAGATTTCCGATGTCATTAGATCCAAGACGGTCGCGCCCAAAGAGGCGATGCGCTCCCTTAAGAAGCGTATCGGCAACAAGAACCCAAACACCCAACTCAGCGCTTTAAACGTACGGCTTCTGCCATATCAATTGTAACCCTCCAAGCTGACTTTTTATCAGCTTACCGATACTTGTGTTAAAAATGGTGGATCGCACTTCCTTGCCGAAGTCGCATCACGAGAGTTTATGGACAACCTGGTGTCGCTTCTCCAAGCAGTTGGTGGTGCTGCTGTTAACGCCGATGTCAAATCAAAAATCCTCGAGCTTATACAATCATGGGCGGGTGCCACTGAGGGACGTTATGAACTTTCGTACATTGGCGAAGTGTACCGCACCTTGCAGCGTGACGGATATCAATTCCCTCCCAAGACATCAGTGGCTAGTAGTATGATTGACAGTAGCGCGGTAAGTATCACTACAAAAGCTCGACTTGGCGACAAGCTAATGGTATGTTAGCCCCCGGAATGGACCGATTCCGACGTGTGTATGAGATGTCGAACGCCCTTCACATTCACGAACCGAAAGCATCATTGCCGAAACTGCGGTAACTGTTTCGACCAGCAATGTTCCGCCAAGGTGGTTGCGCTCCCCCATCTCGGCATCATGGCGCCTGTACGAGTCGACGATGGATGTTATGCGAAACTGACCAACAAGGGACATAAACTCCCCAACCCGTCGCTTGATCGATCACCGACATACCCTCATAAGACACGCAGTACTTCCGCTATGCAGCCCCGGAATGCCCGAGTTGACGATGGGTTTGATGAGGATTTGAAAAAAGCACTAGCAATGAGTTTGGAGGAAGTCAAAACCCATTCCCACGGCTTTACTGGGCCTGTGCAAGCGTCTCATGTGACCGATGGCAATGCTTCGGTAGCGAAACAAGCAGAAGAGGAAGACGACGACCTCAAGGCCGCTATCGCCGCGTCCTTGGCTGATATGGAAGAGCAGAAAAAGAGGCACGCTACGGCACTCAAGGAGCAAACATCCAGCTCTGTCAATGCTTCTTCCTCCGCCAACTTTGTTCTCCCTAAGAACGATTACGAATTAACTCCAGTCGAAGCGGAGAATATCAACTTGTTTGCAACATTGGTAGATCGTCTTCAGACCCAGCCCCCAGGAACCATTCTTCGTGAACCTCAGATTCAGGAGCTCTATGACAGCATCGGTACATTGCGACCCAAGCTCGCCAGAACCTACGGAGAGACCATGAGCAAGCATGGTAAGTAAACCATCCTCCACAAGCGCCAATAACTAACACAGGCACAGACACATTACTTGATCTCCATGCCAAGCTCTCAACTGTTGTTCGTTATTACGACCGTATGCTGGAAGATCGACTTTCAAAGGCATACAGCCAGCAGAGTCTCGGTGGATACAACCTACCTCCAACTCACCAGCCTTCTGGCCCTTATCCTTCTATTTCTTCTCAAATGCCCAGCAATCCTGGTGCGGCGGAAAACTTTTACACTGGGCAACAACAAGCTAGCTACCAGGCTTCTCCTCAACACCAACATTACCAACAACCACCACACGCAACGCCTCAGCCTCAGTATCCTCCTTATGGATCTGCGCCGGAACCACAGCCCGGCCAATACCCCCCTCAACATGTTCAGGGATCCGATAGTTGGCAGAACAGGGCACCTTCGGCACCTCAAGACCAGTACCAGCAGCAGCAGCCACAAAACCCCCAACCACCGCAGGCGCCAGTCCCTAGCGACCCCAACGCCTCTTACTATTTCACACCTCAGCAGCCACAACAGGCCCCTCTCGGGCCATCTGCCCCGGGAGCGGCACCCGACGCTGCGCAGTCCCCGTATCCTAGCTTACAATCGCCATCGCAATACCCTGGAGGATCGGTGCCTGTTCCCTCGCAGCCTACGCCAGGCCAGACTCCGTCTCAGCCAGCACAGGCACCCCAGCAACCTGTTCAGTCCCCCCAACTGCAGCACTCCCAACCTCAGCAGCCTCAGATGGGCCAGCAAGCGCCTCCCCCGCAGCAGCAAGCATACTGGCAGCCTTCTATGCCACAACAGCATCAGCAGCCATCCGCAGCACCGCAGAATTGGGCGTATGGTGGTTACACGCAAGATTCATTCCCCTCGGTGCCACAGCAGGAACCTGCGAAACAGCCTGCCAAGGAGGAGGCCCTGATTGAGTTTTAAATTTGTACCAGATGGTAGCCAGGGAATTATGTTCACTTTCTTGGCGCTTGACTGACTATTGGTTGAGCAATGGCGTTTGAGTGGGATTGTTTGTCGTAGACGATCGGAAGGATGTGTTTCAGGACAGATCAAGGTTATGGCCCACGGTCAGGTGTGCTGATAGATAAGGAATTTGAACTGTGATACCATTCGATGTTTTGGCGCAACGTGCAGCGGGTTCCTGTGAAACGAGTCTCTTTGAAACCCTCTCGTCAGCATATTGATGGAACCACCGAGACTACATTTAGCAAAAACATCAGAGACGAAAACAATACACTGGTTCAATTGTCCAAAGAGAGGTTGAGAAACGAACGAGTAGGTGCATCCTATTGGGCAGTCTCATATGTGATTCTCGGCTCCTTGAGCAGTCTGCACTTACAATCACAGTCACAAAACTGGAGAATATACCCAACAAGTATTCAGGCGACCTGACTGACTGGCCACTCTGTTATGAATAAGCTACATAGGCTAATGCATCTCGGAAACCCCCCAGATCGGCCAATCGGTGAGCAATGGACATGCATGTCACGGCTCCGCTTAAACGGCAGGTTCCAATCGCCGGTCGTGATCATGACACTGGGCCACGTTGGGAGGTGTTTTGAGTCATTACATAGCAATTGTGGTGCAATCTTTCCCTGTTATTATACACCCTACCGTGATTCTTCTATATAAGAACCGTTTTATCTTTCCAGCCTATTTCTTCCTTTGACTGATTTTATGTACTATTCCAAACAATTTCCAAAATATCTCTCAGTTACTTACATCTTACTATCTTACAATATACATCACCATGGCGCCTACTATCCACCTCGTTCGTCACGCTCAAGGCGTCCACAATCTACCCAACGGTGATGACATTCCAGACCCTGACTTGACTCCCCTTGGCGAGGAACAGTGTGCTTCACTACGCGAAAAGTTCCCTTACCATGACAAGATTACCAAGCTCTTTGCTTCGCCTATGCGTCGCACAATTTACACTTGCTTCCTCGCCTTTGGCACCAAGGAGCTCAATCCAATCATCCCTTTGCCTATCTTACAGGAGGTTTCTGCCCTACCTTGCGATACTGGATCTCCAGTAACCACAGTGCAGGCTGAGTTCGCAGGTATCGCTGATTACTCCCAGGTAGAAGAGAATTGGACCGATAAGGGCCCTGAGAGCGAGTATTATCCTACGATCGAGAAGCTCGAAGTCCGCGGCCGGAAAGCTAGAAATGTTCTAAGGGATCTTGTGAGTGGTGATGAGCACATTGTTGTTGTGTCCCATGGAGGATTCTTGCACCTCTTGACTGATGACTGGTATGGTGTGCCAGAAGGACAACGTAAGTAGCAACTATATCCCACGTAGAGAAAGTATAGTTATCTGACATACTCTATAGCTAACTCCTGGTCAAACTGTGAGTTCCGGTCGTACCAGTTTGTTGATCCTACAGGCAAGGATGAGGATGCTGCGATGTTTGAGACTGCGGAAAGCTGGCGTCGACGTTGGGGCGATGCAAAGCCTCCTACTGCAGAAGAATCCCGCCGAGTGAAGCCTATTGCCCAAAAGGGCATGATGCCTATCTGGGGTATCATTTTGCCCAACTAAATTTCAGAAGCTGCATAGCATCGAGTTCACAACAACTCACAGCAAGCACTTCTTCGATATGGGCGGAACAGTACCATCAGCAAATGCATTATTTTGGCTAGATGCGCGTTCCCTCTAAACGAATTAGAACTCAGCTAAAGACTTTTGATATTGATTTCATTGGGTTTCTGTTGGCTTCTAGATAGTATTTCGATTAGCTTTAGGGTAGGCTGCGCATTCTTATGTTCATGAGGGATACTACTGGCCGTTAGACAGAGATAGACATAGAAACAAAAGGATTTTGTTCGATCGATTTTCATACACCTTGTCTAACCCGTAAAACAGATAAACGAAGTAGCACTTGTATCCCATGAAACTGACACGCCTTCAAAGCAATTTCCATCAACCCGCAAAATTGTCAGAGCAACTCCCTGGCTCATCCAGATCCTTTCTCCCAAGAGCATCCATAGCTCCCTGAATTTCCTTCCAGGTAGTAGTGCAGATCTCGAGTACCGTGATGCCCCAACCGGATTCTGATCTGGGGTCTGATCGCAACTTGCATCGACAAAAGCATTTCATGTGTGAGGATCGCGCCTTGAGTAGCTCCCGAGCTGCGCAATCGACAGGGCTCCCTGCCTCCTAGCCCAGGAGAGCACCATTAAGATAAGGCGGACATTCCTTGAGCAGGCTTCGGAAGCGAAAGTACTGCTTTTTGTGGAAGTTCTCGCGACTCGAGTAAACCACTCGAGCAAACAGTTCGAAGATGATCTTGGGTTGGTTTCGGAATATTTGTGCTTTAGCATCTAAGAGTTCCTGTAGATTGAAAAACGTTTTGAAGGGCTTTAACAATAAATGACCAGTAACTACTGTAGAAGTATGTGTTTTTGTGGGCGCTGACGATCGAGATTGGGAAGAGATCCACGTTTCTTGTTCAACGGTCCGTGATTCATGCTCGGGGATTTTGCTCCTGTTTGCAGTGGAAACCCCGATTGTTGACACAGGCTTTGGTTCCTGGCGTGCGTGTTCTTGTACCGCCCTCCAGTCTATTTCTTCTGGTAACGGGGTATATCTGATATTGGATTCTGGGATATATAAAGAAGAGCGAGGCGAGGAACGCTGCAGTTGCGGATCAAACTCGTCCGCTGATCGCGAATTTCGACTCCATGTGCGAAGAACACTTGATGGTGGCTGTTGGGGCTCTTGCTAAGTATCCTGCTTCAAAAGCTCATCCAGAGCATCTTCGTCAGATTGTTTCAGATCGAATTCATCTGTATCGTCCAGAGATAGCGAAGGTCCAGAGTGTTCAATGGAGACGGGTCCAGTGAGACTCTCGAGGTATTGGTCCAACTCCAGATCATCGAAAAGGTCGTCGTCATAAGGGTCTTTAAGCTCTGGTGGAGAGGGATCGAGGGGACTCTGAGAGAATTCCACGTTGGTCGAACGGAGTATTGCATCCAGTTTGAAACTAGACCCTGGGGATTCAGTAACGTCACTGCATGTGAGCTCTTGGGTTGATTTGTCGATGTTGGGCCGTTGACGTTTGAAGTTATCCGCGCAGGGTCCTGTGGTAAGTGACGTTTTGATGATTGCACCAGAGGACTGGGCCTGATCGACATATGTAAGTACTGGGAAAATGAAATCATACTCTGTACAGCCGGGTCGATCGCTTAACTTACATTGACAACTGAGGATTGTCGTTTGTATGCATATTCATTAGTTAGTCCCGCTTGTGAGAGGAACGGTGTAACGTCATTGGATTTATGCGCCAAAGCGTGGTGTCATAGCCATGTCAACGGGTGGATTGCTGAAATGTGGATTCTGGAGAGTTATAGTGATCTCTCAGAGGCCACAGCCTCTAAAGTGACGTTAGAAATGACGTTTCTTGCATAGAATGATAAGGGATTAGGTAGGTGTTGGGTCTTCTCGAATCTCGATGCAATTGTGATCTTCAAATGTCTTCATCGATAAGGTATCGCGCCTGCCTTTAGAGTACTGTCAGCCACGTCCACAACGACAAGCTCACAACGCACTTGCCACGTCTGTGACGTGTACCGCCACTTTTCAAAACCGGTTTAATCCCACGCGGACGACTTTGTCCGAAGGAAGGAGCAGAGAGAACAGAAGCAATTGGAAAATGCGGACCCGGGCCACAGGGTAGATACAGTGAAGAAAGATGCAATTCCTCGTGATCCTTTGCATGCATTTCTTGACAGCCGAACATGCTGGCTTTTGTAGAGTTTGACGGCTTAGCCCTTTTGGGAAGGACAAGGCTGTCCATTGGCCCAAGTAGCCATCAAAGTCCAGGATTGGATCTGTCGTATCCATGTAGTTGCAGAGCTATCTTCAGGAACGAACCCAACCCATGGATTTGAAAGCCGGCTGAATTCAAATGCACATAGCAAAAACCCCCCAATATTGAAGAATTTGGGTCACGATTCCGAATAGAAGCCATTGGGGGTGCCGGCAGTAGTCGTTGGGGGCGGGTACAGAAAATCCACCAACCAGGGGTTCAACTATTAAAAAAAAAAAAAGAAAAAAAAAGCATCGTAGCGTAGCAATAGTCATCTGAATGTGAACCACTGCATTTGAGCCTTCCGCACGAGCCAGTGCAGACAGCACGCGTCAAACAACCTGGTACATGTAGGTCTATGCCCACCCTCCGAGAGTCTGGACCGGTGGGCCCACCCCTTAAAGAAGGTTTCCGGGAGACAGAATTGAATTGAAAGAATGCTTGCCGGATTACTGCTTTTGTTTTAGGAGAACGTGGGGAGAACTATTTTGGGTTTGAGAGTTCGAAAAAGGTTCAGTAAACAGCTTTGAAAGTGTTTCACTTCTTCGTCAGCTTAATCTCAAATTGTCCTCCTGATGCGAGAATCAATTTCCCTTGAGTGGGCTTCAGCCCGTGGGAAGCAATTGATCCAAATGTCCCGTTGAATTAAACAGTGGATGAGACCCCCGAGGCCGGGGCTCCGCATCGTCCGCCTGACCTGCAAAGTGGGGTTGGGGTATTAGAAGTAAAGTGCCCCGCTAATTGATTGCAGAAGCCGACTGAAAATCAAACCTGCTTTTGATTTTGACCCGGCGATCGATCTCCCCAGGTCCTTGTCGAGGCACAGTAACACAACATCCAAGCCTAGCACCCAGCAAGCATCCCCAACACCCCGCTCTCCTTCCCTATCCGGATCTGGGCGTGGGCGTTAGACTGAGACTGACTGCTAACACAGTCGTCAGCATTGCACACACAATCGTTCCTTCCCTGCACATGTCAGTTTCTCTTTGACTCCAGCCGTTTGGGCGCCGGTCTCCCGCCCTGTCCATCCCCCGTGTCTAACTCACAATGGCATCCCGAGGCTCCCTCCGCCCTACCCTCCGCTGTTTCCCCCACCCTTCCCCTTGTTCCCCCTCGATCCTCAAGTCTTTATCAAGGCCGGCTTCCTCCCTCAATCGGCTACCTTCTTCATCTTCCATTCTATATTCCCCATCATCTACCAAGCATCATCCTTCATACCACTCCATCTTTATATACAAGAACAAGAACAACCTAGCTCCTTGGCTACCAACTCTATCACAACCTACTAGTAGAGCTCAGCAACAACATTCGACCTCTTCACCACATCATTTACTCTGCTAGGGACGGCTCCCTTGCCACGATATAACAAATCACGAACTCGCGAACACTTTGTCAACATTGTGTGCAAGGATGCAGTTTTCAACAACCAACGCACCCCATTGTCTGGTGCAAGACAGCTTCGACGACCTAAACCCCAAGGATTTCTTTAGACAAGAATTCAAGTCTAAGCGACCCCGAACTGCCGATATTCTTCTCGAGGAACTACCACAAGGTCTTGTTCAGGATGCTGAAGCAGCAGATCTTGCAGGAGATTTCTTCTCGGCCAAGCCTGAGTTAGAGTCAGACCACGAAGAACAACTCCCCGATGGAATCCAAGAGACCGAGGAAGAGAGACAGAAGCACTGGTTCGTCGGTAGCATTGACCAGGGCACAACATCAACCCGGTTCCTCATCTTCAATGGTCATGGTGAGCCTGTAGCCAGCCATCAGATGGAATTCGAGAACCTTTACCCTGCCTCTGGATGGCACGAGCATGACCCCATGACCCTTCTCGAGTCTGCCGAGATTTGCATTGAGAAGGCAACCGAGAAATTCTGTGCCCAAGGCCACAGTATTGAGGAAATTCGCTCTATTGGTATCACAAACCAGCGTGAAACCGCCGTTCAAGGGGACAACACAACTGGCGAGCCCCTTTACAATGCTGAGAGGGGCCTGACACTCGTACTTCTGCCCTCGTCCGG